>NW_024727201.1:105000-252500 GCF_018991925.1 Homarus americanus
GTGAAGATGGTGAACTGACGGGCCTCGAGGAAGTGCTGGAAATGCTTGACAGCCAGGTATATGCCCAGGAGTTCTCGATCGAAGGCGCTGTATTTGAGGTGAGGTGGTTGAGGCCTTTGTGAGAAGAATGCAACGGGCATGAGGACTCCGTTGATCTCCTGCTGTAAGACGGCGCCCACTGCAGTAGAAGAAGCGTCTGTTGTGAGAGTGGTCCGGGTTTTAGGTGCAGGGTAAGGCGTGTGATGTGCTGCCTGATAGCGGTGAATGCCGTAACAGCCTCTTGAGTCCACACGAGTGGCTTGTGAGACTTCTTTGGGAGTCCTTTGAGAAGGTCGTAGAGGGGAACTAGGACGGTGGCAGCGTTGGCAATGAAGCGGTGGTAGTAGTTGACTAAAACCAGGAATTCTCGGAGTTTCTTCGCCATTTCAGGTTTGGGGAACTCCCTGATGGCGGTTATCTTCTGTGGTAGGGGTTGAATGCCACTAGGCGAGACTCTGTGACCGAGGAAATCAATGGATGGGGCTCTGAAGACGCACTTAGCAGGGTGAACTTTCATGTTGTTGTTCTGCAGGCGTTGGAGGAGGAGTTGTAGGTGTTGGTGATGCTCGGCAGGTGTCGAAGATGCGACAAGGATGTCTTCTATGTAGACGGTGACAAAATCGAGGTCTCAAAGCATATGGTCCATGTACCTCTGGAAAGTCTGTGCTGCATTGCGTAGGCCAAAACTCATGAAAGTATACTCGAAGAGTCCGAATGGAGTGGTGATGGCTGTCTTCTGGGTATCTGCAGGTGCTACAGGGATCTGGTGGAAGGCACGCTTCAAGTCGATCTTCGAGAAGATTGTCTTGCCATGAAGTTTGTGGTGGAAGTCCTGGACATGCGGAATAGGGTACCTGTCGGGTTTGGTGACGAGGTTCAGGGCTCTGTAGTCGCCACACACCCTCCAGTCGCCGAATGATGGCTTAAGGACCATGTGAAGAGGCGATGCCCAGAGACTCTTTGAAGGACGAATAATGCCGTCTTGCAGTAGTCTGTTGAATTCCGCCTTGGCTGCGTTCAGGAGCTTAGGGCACAGGCGGCGGGGGCGTGAGAGACTGGATGTCCTTTGGTCTCGATGTGGTGGAAAATTCCCGACGTAGGTGGTGGGGTTGTCCGCGGCCGCCAGGCACGCAGCCGCGCACTCGGTAAATATTCTGTCTGCGGTTGCGTAGAGTTCAGGTGTCGTCGAGTAATCTACTGCGGACAGGATGGTACGTACTTGTGTGGGGAGCTTTTGTGCGTGAAGCTGGCGCAGGATAGAGTCGGGAAGTCTGTCTGTGTGCCGGGAGTTCAGCCTACACATCTCCTCCCAGAGAAGTCCCGGAGTTGAGTTTCCAAGGGAGATAGAAGATAGGTTCTGCAGGAGACTGAGGCGGGTCCGTCGGTAATGCGTTTTTAAGGCGTCCCGCAGGGTGGCGAATTTGTTGTCCTCTGGAGGGTTGGAAATAGTCCGTGATACATGCGTGGCGACTTCTGTGGGCACTGGGCAAGGAAGAGAGCAAGGCGCCGTACTTTTGCTCGTCAGTAGCTTGTGAGCCGATGAGGATTGCTTCCACATGATCTAACCAGTCCTTGACGTTGTGGTTGAAAGTCGGTAGAGAGATCCGTCCGTCCTTTCTTGCGGAAGTGTATCACACGGTCGTGAGATGGTGTCGAAGTGGGGTAGCACTTGGTGCGGTTGGTGTCGTCGTGTCGTAGTGGGGTAGCACGTGGTGCGGGTGGTGTTGTTGTGGAGGAGTGGGGTAGCACGTGGTGCAGGTAAGGCGGTTGGCCTAGGCTGGCAGCAGGCAGGACGATCTTCTTAGCTCCAGGAGTCAGGCAGCAGAAAGGAGTGTAGTGTTCACGGCTCCAGGGGTCACCATTTGTAGCGTACTGTCGTGGCAGGTTGAGGGTCTCTTATTTGGCCTCACAACATACCTACATGAAATATATCCAACACTCAGGATTGAGGTAGAAATAGAAAATCAAAATGTGTTTCTCGTATATATATTGTTGCACAGCACAGTGTTAAAGAGATACTAAGTCGGGCGAAGCTTGCTCAGGGTTCCTGTAGGGCGAGGAGCTTTCATAAAAGAAAATAAGGAGTCTGCAATAGGCCGGTTAGCCTGTGCATGGCAGCTCCTGTCGAGAGTTACTACCACTCTCTATCATCCATGAATCTATCCAGCCTCCTTTTGAAACTTTCCAGCGATCCAGCACTTACTACAAAGTTGCTAAGCTTGTTCCACTCGTCCACCACCCTATTTGTGAACCAGTTCCTTCCTATCTCCCTCCTAAACCTAAACTTATCCAACTTAAATCCGTTGTTCTGAGTCCTATCCTGCTCTGCTTGGATATTATAAGAACTTTATCTATATCACCTTTATTGATTCCTTTCACCCATGTAAATATTTCTATCATATCTCCCCGCACTCTTCGTCTTTCTTGGGAATGCAAGTTTAGTTTCTTTAACCTATCCTGATTTGGAAGGTTTCTAAGTCCCGTAATCATTTTCGTCATTCTCCGCTGCACCGACTCTAGTGAATTGATATCCATTCTATAATTAGGGCACCAGAACTGAACCGCATAATCGAGGTGCTGCCTGACTCGCGCAAGATATAGTTGCAATAAGACCTATGCACTCTTATTACTTACACTTCTAGATATACAACCCAATACTCTGTTTGCCTTATTTCAAACATTAACGCACTGTTTTTTAGGTCGTAGGTCCGGGCTTACAAGTACCCCTAGGTCTCTTTCACAAGTCGACTTCTCCAGGTTGATGTTGTTAAGGCTGTATACATTGACAGTATTTGTTCTTCCAATATTAAGTACGCTGCACTTGCTAGTGTTGAATTTCATTTGCCATTTTTCAGACCACCCCTGCAGTTTATTTAGATCCTCCTGTAATGCATTTGCATCCTGCCCTGAATTAATCTGCTGCCCTATTTTGGTGTCATCTGCAAACTTGCTTATGTCATCCGCAAACTTCCTGAGGGAGCGTGTGTATGGAGCTGTTGAGAGATGTTGCTTGCTGGTGGCGGTAAGTAGAAAGAGGTCGTGAAGGCCAGGTGAGGTCTTATATAACCGCGGTAGGCGTGGCTTGATGGTAGGCCCCTGTGTTCGGCGTCGCTGGTTACCTTGTGGGGTACGGTTGTTTGGTTCACACTCAGGATGGAATGGAGAAAGGAAACTCACAATGTGCTCTCTGTATACATATTGTATTGGATGTACAATGCAGCTTGGTGCTGGGAAGGCAGCATGGTTACAAGCGTTGAGTAGAGAGAGCTGGTTGGCGAGGGTGCTCAGAGGAGGACCAGCTTGTGGGTCGCCATGCTCGCCGGTGTGAGCGAGGGCCGCCAGGCAGGAGGAGGTGTTGCTTGCTGGTTGGTATAGGTAGAAAGAGGAGTGGTCACCACGAGGTCAGGTCTTTTATAGCGGAGGTAGGCGTGGCTTAATAATTGACCTCCGTCATGTAAGGCGGCGCTGCTTGACCTAGACCACGAGGCATACACTGGGGAATTCGGAGGGTCGGCTACTCAGCGACACACGGCGTTTGTAGGGAAGGACTCTGTGGGGTTCAAGATGTTTGGTTCACACTCAGGATGGAATGGAGAAAGGAAACTGACAATGTTCTCTCTGTATACATGTTGTATTGGATGTACAATGCAGCTTGGTGCTGGGAAGGCAGCATGGTTACAAGCATGATGTAGAGAGAGCTGGTTGGTGAGGACGCTCAGAGGAGGACCAGCCTGTGGGTCGCCATGCTCGCCGGGGAGAGCGAGGACCGCCAGGCAGGCGGAGGAGGAGCGAGGGCCGCCAGGCTGGGCGGAGGAGTTGCTGGCTGCGGCTGTAGGTAGAAAGAGACAGGTCACCACGAGGTCAGGTCTTAAATAGCGGGGGTTGGCGTGGCTCAGTAGTTGACCCCCGCTCTGTGATGTATGGCGGCGCTGGTTGACCTAGACCACGAGGCATACACTGGGGAATTGGTGGGGTCGGCTACTCAGCGACAAACAGCGTTTGTAGGGTAGAAATCCACTACAATACTCCCCCTTCCCTCCAGGCGGTGTAGGAGACTTGGTGTCTGCAGGGTTGCATAGCACATGTGAGGCAGAACGGGCGGTGCATGCCACATGTGAGACAACGGCGATGGCGTGGATGAGCCGGTCGCTGGGGACAACTGTCTAGATACACAATATCTGTGGGAGAAGAGAGGGAGAATAAGGGTGTGTGGAGGCGATTAATGTTGTGCTTCCCTCACGGCAGGTACACAGTCGTAAGATGCGCCTGCTGGGGTGTGCGGGCCTGGGTCAGGAGCAGGGGCTACGTCAGCAGAAGCAGATGAGGGCTCGTGACAGCAGCTGGGTCCACAATAGCAGCAGGGTGCAGGACATTAGCAGGGAGTACCTGAGGGAGAAAAGAGGGGTGTGTGGGTCCGCACTCAGGAACAGGGGCCACGTCAGGGGGTACTGCTGGGTCGGCGTCTGAGGCAGGACGGGTGTGCTGGGGTCGGTAGGACGTGGTGCTTGGGGCAGGAAGAGGAGCTGGTGTCTGCTTAGAGAAGCAGTGCTGCTCTAGGGTGTCTAACCTGCGGTGTAGAGACAGTAGTTGTAGAGCCGATGAGAGCTGCTTCTGTGTGGATAAGCCAGTCTTCCATGTTGCTTGAAGACTGGAAGCGTGATCAGTTTCTCCTCCATCCTGTGTGAGTGCGAATCTCCGGGAGTCACCATTGTGGGGATGATATGTTTGTGTTCACACTCAGGATGGGGTGGAGAAAGGAAACTGACAATGTGCTCTCTATATACATGTTGTATTGGATGTACAATGCAGCTTGGTGCTGGGAAGGCAGCATGGTTACAAGCGTTGAGTAGAGAGAGCTGGTTGGTGAGGACGCTCAGAGAAGGACAGCTTGTGGGTCGCCATGCTCGCCGGGGAGAGAGGACCCCCAGGCAGGCGGAGGAGGAGCGAGGGCCGCCAAGCAGCGGAGGAGGAGGAGGTGTGTTGCTGGCTGGTTGGTGAAGGTAGAAAGAGACAGGTCACCACGAGGTCAGGTCTTAAATAGCGGGGGGTAGGCGTGGCTCAGTAGTTGACCCCTGCACTGTGATGTATGGCGGCGCTGGTTGACCTAGACCACGAGGCCTACACTGAGGAATTGGTGGGGTCGGCTACTCAGCGACAAACCGCGTTTGTAGGGTAGAAATCCACTACAAGCCCATACAAAGAGAACTGACAACTGGCCACATACTGTACAGTAGTACCTGTCCCTGTAGTTGTAGTAGTAGTAGTGTTTTTAATGTCATTCGTCTTTTTCATATTATTATTATTATTAGTAGTAGTATTATTATTAATGGTAGTGTTATTACTTTAATTCTAATTCTCTAATTCTTATCATTAGTATATCAATATTAGTAATGCAGGCTAGATCGAGTTGTTCCGCCTAATTGTTCGCTGTTCAGGTGATGGTCGCTTTAACAATATGCCACAAGTCTTTCCCTCAATAAAGTTTAAAAATATGAAGGAGAATATCAAAATAATATATATGTCTGTTAAAAAATAAAAAATTACCGAACCTAGCTAAAAAAAAGTACTTTAAAATCATTAGGATAGGGAAGATTAAACCGTGTTAAAATAAGAGGAGTAAAAAAGTGAAATAGCACAAAATTGGGATATATAGGTATATAAATATTATTTTAAAATATATATAATGAGTTAAATAAAAAAAAACGTATATTAGTGGTAAAATGCTAAAAATATATAAAAGAAGGTAATTATTGTTGGGTTGGTGCGGTTGTTGTCAGAAGGAACAACATTAACACACGCGGTGAACTGACTCTTGTCTACTGTGATGTTCTGTGTACTCTATTTTAATTCCTTTCTTTAAATCTGTTGAATTTGTTTATTCTTAATATTAGATATCTACCGTCGGCCTTTAAAGCTATGGGGAGAAAATGGAAGATGTCCAAGAAGAGAGGAGCAGAGAACCGGGTTGAGGTGAGATAAGTTTCTTCTTGTTGATCTTAAACAAAATATGGAAACAGTAGAGTCATTGTGTTGATACTGTAGCAGTCTCAATATAGGGTGGAAATTTAATGTTTAACTCTTTTAGGGTATTTAAAGAGCTCTATAAAATTCTTTCAAGTACTGCCAGGTATAAGTGGTAAAATTATCATTTGGGTCATCCACCTATTAGGAACCTGAAATTCTGGCTCAATGTATTTACCTTAGATATCCAACCTAACCTAACCTAGGTAATTTTTACTTAAGGACATGAGTCCCTAGGGGTTGACCAATATGTTTTTCCAGGGGTGCTGGACAACTCGTACCTGTGAATATTGGGTGACACATAATCAAGTCATTATGTTACTCATACTGGTCTTGTTTCTGTGCGGTCCGACTAATTACCCAAATGTAGCCAAATATAGCCGGAATGAAGTCAAATAATGGTCCTACATGAATAAATCAGACTGCTAATCACTTCTCGACTAGTATTTGGTGTCAGAAAGTCACAAAAAATTGGAAAACTTACTTTAATCTGAGTTAATAGATCGCGTGCATGTACCGACGGAGCGAGGAATTACCCAAATGTAGCCAAATGTAGCCACAATGAAGTCAAATGATGGTCGTACAAGCGTAATTCGGGCCGTGAATCACTTCTCGATTATTATTTGGTGTCATAAAGTAAAAAAAAATTGGTAAACTTAATTTAATCCGAGTTGTGTTGTGTTAGGTTAGGTTAGGTTAGGTAAGGTACATGCACTTGATCTATTAACTCAGATTAAATTAAGTTTACCAATTTTTTGTGACTTCGTGACACCAAATACTAGTCGAGGTTAGGTTAGGTACATGCACTCGATCTATTAACTCAGATTAAATTAAGTTTACCAATTTTTTGTGACTTTGTGACACCAAATACTTGTCGAGAAGTGATTGGCAGTCCGATTTATTCATCTAGGACCATTATTTGACTTCATTGCGACTACATTTGGGTAATTCCTCGCTCCGTCGGTACATGCACGCGATCTATTAACTCAGATTAAAGTAAGTTTTCCAATTTTTTGTGACTTTCTGACACCAAATACTAGTCGAGAAGTGATTAGCAGTCTGATTTATTCATGTAGGACCATTATTTGACTTCATTCCGGCTATATTTGGCTACATTTGGGTACATTTGGGTAATTAGTCGGACCCTTTCTGTGTGGTCGTGACTTAAACAAATCTATCCAGAGTATCATTAACATACAATAATATAACTAATTGTATATGCGTTGGCCAATATTCTCACTTCGTTCTTTTATATCCTTATTACTACTGTATTTCATTCTTGACGTTGACATCAGAATACGAAATTCCTGACGATGTCACGATGCCTGCATTACATTTCCCTATTTCACTGCAATTTCCTACAAGATTTACATAATCTACTTTTGTAATCATAGATAAAGCTAAAATGCATGGTATATATACTGATAAGAATGGACTATCTCTTGAATTGGGTGTAAGTAATCTTGGGTATGAGATGACCCTAACCCATTTTCCAGTGTACTGTATTTTGGTGTATTTTCAGCGAATCTGACCTTCATTTTTGTCGGAAACTTATGGTTTTTGCCCCACCTTTATGAATTTGATTGCTGTGCAGTTTACAGCAGAAGCAAAAAGTTGCATCAACCTTCTTGGAGTATATACACTAAGCCATCATCTTTCATATATTTCCCCATTTGGCAATCTTTGCATGTAAAAGTCTTCTGAAAAGTGTTGGTTTTCACCATTTTTTTGGAAACACATAATTTTCACTTGAAACCTTAACAGGTCCCTTTTCTACCAAAATATCAATTGTCGTAGTGTCCAGTAAATGTGGCCAGTTGGCTGGATCACACAGATCTTCATCAGCACGCCCGTTAGCTTAGGTAGAACTGTCCATTTTAAAAGCCTTAGTATTTTTTCAGTACTCTCCTCTTCCTCAGCTTCAATATGATCCACATTATCACCATCATAGTTGTTCAGGTCCTTTTTTAGCACAAGTTTCTGGTGTTTTTTTTTTAAAGCACTTATTTTTCTAGGGAATCTTTCATTAACACTTCGATTTCTTCTCTCTTCCTTTTCTTCTGCCTTTTCTCTGCACCTAAGATGTATTTTCTGTATCTGTCTCTATCCCTGCTGGCCATGGTATACCGGTAATAAAAAACGAGGGAAGTGTATGATATTAAAATAATGTACAGGGTGTCCATAAATGATTACCCTAAAAACAGCATGCTCTCATGTTTTAATCAGGGTAATCATTTACGGACACCCTATAGATTAGCAATTTCACAAAACACAAATCATAGTCAACTGGAGGTTCAGAGTTTCGACAATAAGGACAGGTGACCGCTGTCAGCGTCCTCACTCCTCTTCGACAGAGACCACAGTAAAGAATGACATGTCAGCAGATGCACTGCCTAACTGTCACAAATCCTTCAGGTGGTCTCCTGAATCTGGGTGATAAGGTGAGGTCAGCTTTACTCGGTCACTAATTTTGGTGTTGGATGAGGTAAGGGCCGTGGGGCCCCCCACAAGTGCGGGGCCCGTGGTGGTCGCACTGGTTGCCATACCCTAGGGACGCCCTGCCCTTACTATCATCCAAAGAACATCTGTGGGAAAAATTAGAAAATCAAACAACTCCTGGTGTTGGCCATCTGCTCCACCTTTACCAAGATAATTACTGTAATGTGAAGTGAACCCATGAACTCTGTGTTGTTGATCAAACAAAAAATGTAGTGCTGGATCTCTTGGCTGTGTATGAGGGTTTCAGGAGGGAAAAATTTTTTAAATTTATATTATGAGGAACTTATTCCTCTTTTGTTTTATTGGACTTTTCATGAAGTAAGAAAGTTGCTAGTACAGGTGTGTATTACTGTAGCTACCTTGTTATTCTTCTGTAGACAATTTGGTAAAAGTGGAGGTGACAGTTAGCACCAGAAATAACTTATGGAATTGAACCAAAATTTCTGGAGATACTATTTGCATGATACTGAACACAAAAATGGAAGCAAAAATGCACCGAATCTATTAGAACCTGACCTTATCTTAACTAACCTACCTAACTTAACTTTCTAACCTCTGCATTGTCTTTCAATTTGCTTACTATAATCCAAACAACATCTCTAGAAGAAAATGATTGAATTCAGTCCAATACAAGTCATAATAAGCACACCAGACAACACCTTCGTTTGTCTCTTGACACGTAAACAAAGACTGGATGCTTCCATATAGCAGATGATGTGACCTAAACCATAGCTGACCTGTGATGTGATCAGTAGCAGATGAAGTTATTTAACTATGCCTGAGTAGATTTAATACAGTACTGTACTTTACTTAAGTAAGTTTCTTCCTTCCTCACTGGATTTCCTATTTTTTTCTCTTAAACAAACATACTGTATTAGTGAAGATCACAAATGAAAATTATGAAAAATTAAGAGGCTACGTTCTTGTTAACTTTTACCACTATATCTGGTACAATTACACGTCGTTGTTAAAGTACATAAATCCTTTTGTACATACAGTACAGTATAAATATTTGAGTACTGTTTTTCTTTTCAGCGCCCCAAAAAGGAGAGGCCTTCAACCAATTATGAAGAACTAGTGCGAGAGAATAAAAATTTTGAAACATTTTATAAGGTAATGTCTGAGCTAATGTATTAAGGTGACAGCTACTTGTAGTTCTTCCTAATGTGCTAAGATGCTACAAACTGTAATTACATAATAAGCAAGACATTCCTAACTCTTCTGGGAGGGGGGGGGGTGGTTAGGGTTTGACCCCAGGGTTTATGGGTTGTTCAGGCCCCCAGTTGGGTCTAGGGGCTCTGGTCTAGTGTGGGGTCCTGGAGGTTAAGCCTCCCTCAGAACCTACATCATGGTTAAGTATTTTGGCAGATAAGTTACCTAAAAATGGTACTACAGCAATAAAGTTATTGTATAATAAAAAAAAAAATTTTAGTTTCATGTCAGAAAATTCTTTGGGTGGTTTGCATTTTTATGGTTTATTGGGAAAAGTGTAAATTGAAATCACCTAAATTGTCTCTCAGGGTTTATGCTTTAATTCAAGCTACTTCAAAGTACATGTACTATCTTATTTGTAAAATAATTGTTGTAATGTTGACTAGACACTGCAGACTAAAGCTGGTAAAGCTACTGGTTTATTTCAGATTTTACAGAACAATCAAATATTTTAGCCATTTTCTTGCCCTTTCTTCACTTGTTAGGCTCAAAAGATTGTCCCAGAGGAGGAATGGGAGGCATTCATAACCTGTATGAAGGAGAATCTCCCAGCTGCCTTCCGTCTTACTGGGTCAAAGAACATGGCTTGTGCTTTGCTGCAGGTCATGAAAAAAACGTTTTTCGAGCCTCTTTCCCAGCTTGTCCCACCAGAGCTTACCCAAGAGGAGCTGGATACTGGAGAGGAGCCAGTGAAGCCTCTAAAGCCTGTCTGTTTACCATGGTAATGATAACCTTGATATTTAATAAAAAATTATTACTCTGCTATGTAGTATAAACTAGAGGGTGATAATTAGTACATAGTGAAGCCCAAGTATGTGATATAGGATAATCCCTACTGTGTAGTACAGTATACAAATTTGTATAATGTTAGATGGATTGTAGTGATTTTTCCAATCTCATGATAAGTTTAGGCAAACTTTTATAGTTTTTCAAAATAAATTAGGCTGCTACATGTTAAAGAGTTCTTTTACCTAGTTTCTGTGTAATAAATTACTGTAATGATTGTTTATGAGACCTTAGCTTACACTCTAGAGAAATACAACACATAAAACAGTAAGTAGATGCCCACGTGGACACACCCTCCAGTGACAGTAAGATCTGACCCAGTAGAGGTCACGGACAAGGTACCGGAGTTAAACCGGCATTATGACCGTGTTACTCAAGAAGCCAGTACACCTGTCACCTGACTAGAAACGCCAGATTAGTGACGACGTCTTCCGGCTCGTGACCGCCGATATAAAGGCCCTGCAGCTCCCTCCTAAAAACATTAGCATTCGGATCATTATTGTAACAGGGGAGGGGTCATCGGCTCCTCCCCAGCACTGCGTCTTCAGCTAGTAGAGTCTCCCATAGGAGACTTAGTCCAGCAGCACCTGCTGTGCCTTCCTTAGGTCACACATGAGTCATTGTCAGAGCTATCCATAGGGTGAGTTACTTACGGTGGGAAGTGTACCGTTTCATGTCTGTTGTCCGAGAGTCATTGTATAATAATATAAATATAATGGTCTATTAATGTGTCTGTGTCATTGAGTTAACACATATATAGCTTTACTTAGAGTTGGTGTTTGGAAAATTCCCCCTAAGAATATATAATAAGAGTTAAATAACTAATCGGCCACACTACCAAACCTTCCTCACTTTACGTTGCTACAACTATAACTTCTACCTGCAGGTATACCGTCTACACGTAGTTCCCACCCTCATTACATTACAATAGGTAAAGAAATCTCTTAAAACTTTCTTTAGTCTTAGGATGCTGACCACTAAAGATATGAGCTAATAACATCATCCTTCTGTACAGGTATCCAGATAACCTGGCATGGCAGCTGAACTTAACACGACGTAATATCCGTCGATGTGAGGCATACTGGCAGTTACATCAGTTTCTCATCTCAGAAACTGAGACTGGCAACATTTCCCGTCAGGAGGCAGTCAGCATGATCCCCCCACTGGTCTTAGATGTTCAGCCACATCATAAGGTAATGTAGGCACTGGTTTCTCAGTCAGTGTTATATAAGACACACTGCATAGGGAGAAGTAGGGCTATCTTATTTTAGTCAGTATAAAGAAGTATAGCTATCTTATCTCAGTTAGTGATATACTATATATACAGTGGCCCCTCGGTTAACAAATGCCTCGGTTAACGAAATTTCGGTTAACGAACTGCCTCCCATAAGATTCTTAAATTCGGTTAACGAACAAAAATTCGGTTAACGAATTTCTTACGAACTGACCTCAACATGTTTTCACTTGCACTGGCCGGTCAACCAGCTTTAGTATTAGTCCGCCAATACATTAATCGGTTCTAGGGTTTAAATTCCTTACTATTTTAGTAAATATCAAGAAGTTAATACTATTCAATAATTTTAAAAGTTTAATATTCAATTTTTTAGTCATTTTAACAATTATTGAACATAATTGAAGGTAAAGTGACTAGTTTAATGCACGGCATCCAGCCTCTTAACACAGCAAACAGGCGTTAGTCTCTCTCTGTTTTCACTGGAGGTAACATCTTGCTTGAGACTCTCTTCAACTAAACGCTTTTTTTCTGTGTTTCCAATCAAATTATTGGTCATTTTGAAATATATTTTACATATTGACAATATATAATGCAGTGCAGTGTTGATTTAAAGAAAATAATCTTGAAATACACCAAGAGAACTAAAATTTTATGGGTGAAATGGTGCCATGGGGTGACTTCTCTTCCACCCCAATGCCTTCTCTTCTTCCTTCTCCTCCACCCCCATTCTAATTCCCATCATCATCATCATCATCCAGGAGCCTTCTACATACACACCTCAAAGTAAGTGAACTTTTCTACCATTTTTGTTGAATTTAGGCAATTTTCGGTGAGCTGGAACCAATTACCCAAAAACCCATTGAAACAATGGTTTCGGTTAACGAATTTTTCGGTTAACGAACAACCTGCTGGAACGGATTGTGTTCGTTAACCGAGGGACCACTATAGGATATAGCTACAGGCACGTGTCCACTTGAGAGTAAAGTGCTGTCGACAGCATTCCTATCAAGTGGATTTAGTTCTGAGAGTAATTGTCAGATAGTTCATATCTACTGTCAGACAGCTACTGCGAGTTTGCTGTCATGTGGACACGTGCTAGCCCGAAGCTCTCACGGTAATTCTCGGCTACACGAACCAAGTTTGCAGTCTGACAGTGCTTTCGGAAGGTGAAACATGGCTTACTGGACTCGGGAGAAAACTACTGCAACAGAGAAAAGAAATCCAAAATCATACCTGACATAAGCAAGAAAATTAATGTTACGAAGTCATTAATTCTTCAAAAACTCCACAATTTAAGAAGCCGAGCACAGTACACGCACCTCTCGTTTTACGAGGGGTTACATTCATGAAAACTACCGCTTAATTAAAAAATGCGTAAATTAAACATAATTTTCCCATAAGAATACATGTAAATGGTACAGGTTACGGGAACCATCATATACCACACAGGGTACGAACAGTACTCTCACTTAAACCAAGCATGTGGCCAACCTCCGACACACGCTTTCATCTCTGAAGGTGGGTGATCACATTTAATTTCACGCCCATTGCGATTATTTTTCGTGCCTTTTTAGCTTCAGGCGCCTCAGAAGAGGCAGATGGACGTTTTTCTAGGCATGCTCAATGGGGAAAACAGTGTTTAACACTGAAAAGGTACGTGATAACAACACAATGCAAATGAGAGCACAGAGAAAAAGTAGTGCTGGTTAGGTTAGGAAGGACGTCATCACAGTTGTTGTACAGAATACTTCATTATCATCATTATCTTCATCATTAGAGTAGTAATAAAGTTTATTATTACATTATTATAATAATTATTATTATTAATATTAATAATATTAAAATTGTTGATGTTGATATGACTGATACTTTATAGTAATAACTTACAAGCACCTCACCAGGCATCACACGCGACTCCACTGCCAGGTGAATACGCGCGGCAAATTTAAACTGTTTTGAGCACGTTATTTAAAAAAAAAAGGTGCACGTAAATTAGCTTTTGGTAATATTGAACAATCGCGTTATTCCAAAAACGCTTAAATCAAACGCATGTAAAATACGAGTTACCTGTACAGTAAGTCTTCGCTTAACGTCGGGGGTTCCTAAAATTGTGAAGTTATACGAAACAAAGTTAAGCGGATCAATTTTCCCCATAAGAAATAGATAAAATACTGGAGTTACATTCCTAAGCCTCCCTTTGCCCCATGAAATACCTAACATATACAGAAAATCATTGCCATATCTATAGAAAATAGTGAATACTTATACAACTACTAAGTTTGTATTGGTACTCACCGATGGGCGGAGGTGGTAGAGCGAGAGTGTGGTGGGTAGTGAAGCAGAGGAGGCGGAGGGGAGGAGGAGTGTGGTGAGTCACTGAGACTCTGCACCGAGCCGAGAGAGCGTAGCTCGACCAGACGAGAGAGGGTGATGCGTGGTAGAAAGTAGTCCGTGATGATGCAAAACGACGTAATATGGGATCATCCGGATGTTAAATGAATTTTTGGTCTCTAAAGTTTAGCGACGTAGTACCGAAACAACGTTAAGCGAGATGATGTTAAGCGTGGACTTAATGTATATTTGTTATTCAAATTGCGGTATCATAATTGTTAATGGCTGAACCAAAAACAGAAATACCTGTACTGTTTAAAGCCAAAGTTTTTTTTTCTTTACTATTCATGAAAAAAAATTTATTTACTTTATTAAAAGTACCAATGCACTATTTACCACACTTAAATATAGGCCTATTATATAAAATATTTTAAAGGTTTTGCACGAACTTAAAACGATTAAAAAAAAAGAAGAGTGGAAGTAGCACCGATGAAGTCTACACAAGTAATTGGGTGTACTTTTCAGCTCTAAAATTCCCACAGCCATGTCTTGCAGCGAAGCCCCTCAACATCTAATTTGGTAAGAGATTAAATAATAGTGCACAAAATCATATAAATATTTATTTTTAACCTAATATATTATGTACAGTATGTGTAAATATTAATATGTTGAGTTGGACAGTGAGCTGCATTAAGCCTAGCCACCCTAGTGAATAAGCATGCAGTAGTAAAATGAAGAATGACAGGGACTATAACTGCAACAAGCTTCCTGTCTCATTTTGTAGCCATTGCTCCCAACTGATTGAGAGCTCTAGTTTGGGTGGACACACCACTGAGTGTACTCTCCTTTCGAAAGCTCTAACTGGCAGAAATTTTCTCTCGTGTGGACACACACAAGGAGAGAAATATTGACAGTAACTATCAAGAGTCTGCTCCCAAGTGGACCCATGCCTTAATGTAGGTAAAGAGGTGCTGTACATAGATCTGGAGATAAAGGGGGAAAACTAATTGTTTACACATCAATTTGTTAACAGGTTCTGGATATGTGTGCTGCACCAGGAAGCAAAACGGCCCAGCTCATTGAGTTTCTTCATAGCGCTGAGGAGGAATTATCAGCAACCATACCTCCAGGGATTGTGGTTGCCAATGATGCTGATAATCGCCGCTGTTACATGTTGACACATCAGGCCAAACGTCTACAGAGCCCTGCAATAATGATCACTAATCATGATGCTGCTTTTATGCCAAATATCCACCATACACGAAATGGTAATCAAACACACTGCTTTGAAATGTCCATTTTGAGTTAGACTTGTTAAGATTTGACTGTTTCTTCTTCCTTTGTTAATTATGTTTTGTTAGTAAGATTATACAGTATTGTTATAACAACAGAATGATAGTTACTTTGGAAGTTGTCAAGAGGCTATGGCTCATCATTTCAGATGGTAGTGTGGGGCCCATAAAATTTGACCGGATACTCTGTGATGTCCCGTGCTCAGGGGACGGCACCATGCGCAAAAATTTTGATGTATGGGCCAAATGGAATCCTGTGAATGGAGCAAATCTTCACGGGTAAGTTTCTGAAAAGCTCTGTTTAAAATAATACAGGTTGTACCTCTCTAGTCCGGCAACCTCGGGACCTGACCGGTGCCGGACCATGGAAATTCACCCCTTTCCTGGATAGATAGTGACTTGTGCTTATGCTTGGAAGCACTAGCACCACTTTCTCTGCATCATGGTCTCTTTAAAGACATATTGAAGGGTTAAATGTCGTATAGTAGCTTTTCAAATTTCTCTAGTTTTTAATTCAACGTATTTTATTGGAACACAAAAAATAAAAAATTTTACGGCGGAAACTTGAATTTCGACGGGTTTGAACGGCCCGCGAACGTGCAGACGACGTGCATAATCGTGTAAACAGCGTCATTTCTCTTATGTACAAAAGATTCATTATTGTTTATTACTGAATGTCTTTTTTATTGAATTAATGTTTATGTGTGCAAAATGAGCAATACAATTCATTAATAATATGTAGAATATTAAAACACACGAGGAAATGACACAGCATTGTTTTCGTTCATTACAAAACCAGTGACTGACTGGTTCTACATATAAAACTGAAGAAAATAAGACCTTGGTTGTAGCTGTAGTAAAATTAATATGTTTGTTTTAAGTAATGTTATTTAATGTTAATAAATGGAACACTAGAAGTAGCTAACCGCTAATGGTAAAGAAATAAAGCGAGACGATTGGGAACGCCAATGTATGAACAGTAAGTGCGTACACGTGAAAACATATCGTCATTACTTTACATAAGAATATGAAAGCAACATTTATTTACTGTTCATATATATATTTTAATTAATGTTTCTGAATTTGTTTTTATTGAATTAATGTTTGTGCGTGCAAAATTAACAATACAATTTATTAATAATACGTGGAATATTAAAACACACTAGAAGACGAGACGGCTGCCGGCATTGTTTATGTTAAAGCTTACAAAACCAGTGACTGATTAGTTCTACATATAGAACTGAAGAAAATAAGACCCTGATTGTAGCTGTAGTAAAATTAATGTAAAAAAAAATAATATGGTTGTTTGAAGTACCTGTTATGTTATTTAATGTTAATAAATGGAACAATATAAGTAGCTCACCATTAATGGTAAAAAAAAGTGAGACTGCGCGTATGTAAGTGCGCACATGTGAAAACATATCGTCATTACTCTACATAAGAATATGAAAGCAACACTTATTTACTGCTCATATATATTGAAGGGTTAAATGTTGTACTCTGTATAGACAAGCAGAGAGAGAGAGAGAGAGAGAGAGAGCAGCCGAACTACCGGATGTAAACAAACCCTTAATTTCCCGCGGCTTTGTTGTTTTTTTTTTACGGGGATTAGCCCACCCGGGCATAGGTCACTGACCCACATTGGGGCCTGAGGGGCAACAATTTAATACTCCTGTAATAATAATAATAATAATAATAATTCAGATAAGTAAAAAAAAAAAAATGCCTATCTACCTATTGGACAAACTAAAATCGTTCCGGACCACGGGAGTTTCCGGACCACAGAAAGCCGGACTAGAGAGGTACAACCTGTATTATAAATATCATGCCCTTATTATTATTATTTCAGTAAAAGGAAGTTTATGAAAACAATTTTAGGAAGAAATTGGTTGTTTCTAAGTCAAGTAAGTGTGCATGCGTGCATGATCTTAAATGAATAATAAGTAATACTGTGCAGTATACAGAAACATTAGTGCTTCATTAGCCTCCCTATTGTACTGTCATGAACAAAAGTCCTGTCACCTCCCCTGCTGCTCCATGAATCCCGAGATTCAGACTTATGAATGCGAGGCATTTTTGGGCAGAATAATATATCAGTGTCTCTTGCTTAGAGTTCATGAGTCTGAATCTCGGGATTCATGGAGGAGTAGGAGAGGCGACGGGACTTTGTGTTTGTGATTGTGCATACAACAGGAATGGTCATAGACAATATACAGTAAACATCTGTACTTAATTTGATTATTTGTGAAGCATCTATTAGTTATCCATATGATGACTTCATCTTACTGTATTGCTTTGGAAATGTTAGAGATGCATTTTCTGAAAGTCTTTATCCAAATGCCTTGTCAGATTACAGTTGAGGATAGCTCGCCGGGGGCTGGAGATGCTGGCTGTTGGTGGACGTCTTGTTTACTCAACTTGCTCCCTCAATCCTCTGGAAGATGAAGCTGTCATCCAGAGGCTGCTCATTGAGGCTGATGGTTCTGTGCAGTTGGTCGATGTATCAAGTCAGTTACCAGGACTAAAGGTACATAATGACTGTGAGGTTTTATTTATGTAGTTCAGTAACGTGTATCCCTTTACTCATTTCTGTCATTCAATGAGATACTCTTATTAAATACTATGGTTTGTACAAAAGAAGTGAAGTGAAGTGTGAAAATCCTAAAAAACTAAATTTGAAAATATTACACCAGTAAAAATAATTGCATTCATTTTGTTGCAGATTATGCCGGGTCTAGAGGACTGGACGCTCATTAATCGAGAAATGGAGGTCGTAAAGTCTGTTGAGGAAATACCTGCCAAGAACACAAATCTCTTCAACAAGCACCTCTTTCCACCCACTCCTGAGAGTAGAGAAAAACTTGATCTTCATAAATGGTATGTGATGATGACCATAATTTTTTGTGGGTAACTCCCTTAATTTTTTTTGTGTACAATTGGGGAAAATGAACCTGCTACATGCCCAGTGATACCTTGTAATACCAGGGTCACCACATGTTACTGTGGCCACAAGTTTCAAAAACCAAGCATTGGTGAAATATTTTAGTCATTCTAAGTCAAAGGTGCTCAATAAACGGGCGTTGGTTCACCTATTTTTGGATGTAACATTTCCTTCTTAGAGATTCAGGGAGTATTAAATGTGGTGTAGATCATTTAAATGAAACTATCAGAACAGTTGGTCATCCTGCTCCACCTCCCTACCACCTACAGTGTCAACACATAAAACATCTTGTTCATACAGTTCACATTTATTTGTCTCAAGACCATGACACAGCCATTAATTTGTTATATGTTACTACAGTATGTAGTGCAGGGTCATAGATCAAATCATGCCTAATCTGTTTTCAAACAAACATACTGTCTGACTATGTTAACCATTTGGCTGCGGGAGGTTACCCGAAGCTGAATAAAATCATCTGGCGGTAGCCAGAATAAAATGGCAAGTGCGGGAAACGCAGCAAAAGGGTTAATAACATGATACAATATTACTTTAAAACAGGTTGTACCTATAATGAGACAAGCTCCCAAGAGAAGAGGATTACATATAAGTAGGAAGTATAGAGAGTAGGAATGTAAAGATAGGAAGGTTGGTAGCGTGGCTGTGATGTTATTTACTCTGCGTCAACACTCTTATCTTCTACGTCAATACACATATCTATTCTTCTCAAGGGACAACTTCTCAAACACCTCTTCGATACAACTATTTATAAATTCACTCAGTGACATGGACACATCAATATCATATTATATCGGGGGACTAACACATTACGTCTTACGTTACTCGACACTGACTTCTCGGACACAACATGAATGAATTCACTTCCCACAGTAGGTAACTCACCCTAGGAATCGTTCTGACAATGACTCACGTGTACCCTGACGTAGGCCCAGTGGTTGCTAGGCTGGGCTGCCTCCTATGGGAGGCTTCTGCTTAGCTGGTGACGTCGGGGAGTCTCCCCGACCTGGGGAGAGGACGAGCGTGACTCAGAATCTCCAGAGTAATGAGCGTCTCCTCAGAATTTTCAAATGACAACCAGAATCAGAATGAGAATGCCCGTGGACGGGACTGTAGGGCCTTTATATGGGGTCGGCCCAGCCGGCTTTTGACCTCTAACCAATTATCACTAAACTGGTTAGATCTGGACAGCGTGTTCAGGTGTGGTCATGACCAGGTGTCTTGGTCAGGTGAGGTCACCCGCTAATTCAAGTAATTAGCCGGCGAGGTCAAGTCCCTTGGGTCTTGGGGTGTGTCCACCTGGTATGTGGTGGTACCACGAGGTCTGTAGTGTACTTGCTGTTATATGTGATATACTTCTGGGCTGTAAGCTTTGGTCTGATATTCAATCTTTACATACCTCTCTAGTCCGGCATTGTGTGGTCCGGAACGATTTTAGTTTGCCCCTGGAGAAAATTAATTTGAGTCTGGTACTTTCGATGTTTGGCTAAATTTTGCCTTATTTACCCTACTTTTTTGGCGAATTACTACCTCTAATAAAGCAACATCCTAATAAACCAACAAAAATAACAGATAAAGTTAAATAAAAACTAAAAACAACACAGAAAAGGTTTTTATGTTCTACAGCTTCAGCTAGAGTTGAACCTGATGACTTGGCAACTTCGTCATCCGAGTAAAAACACACACAACAACATTGGCTGTCCTTATGTTTTCAACTTTACCACCACTGGTGGGTAGAATTTATGTTTTAAATTCAGAAACATGAATTAAAATATATATGAACAGAACAGTAAATAAGTGTTATTTTCATATTCTTATGTAGAGTAATGAAGATATGTTTTCACGTGCGCACTTACATATGCGATCTCACTTTTTTCTTTACCATTAATGGTTAGCTACTTATATTGTTACATTTATTAACATTAAATAACATTACTTCAAACAACCATATTAATTTTTTTTACATTAATTTTACTACAGCTACAACCAGGGTCTTATATTCTTCAGTTTTATATGTAGAACCAACTGGTCACTGGTTTTGTAAACATTAACGAAAACAATGCCGTCTCGTCTCCTCGTGTGTTTTAATATTCCAAAAATTATATTAATGAATTGTATTGTTCATTTTGCACGCAAAACATTAATTCAATCAAAAAGAAATTAAGTAATAAACAACAATGAGTCTTTATGTACATAAGAAAAATGACGTTGTTTACACGATTGTGCACGTCTGAACGTTGGCAGGCCGCTCAAACCCGTCGAAATTTTAAATTGTGTAGTGGGTTTTTTTTCCAAATAAAAAATGTTGAATTAAAAACTCGCAAAATTTGAGAACCTACTGTACAACATTTAACCCTTCAATATGTCTTCAAAGAGACCACGAAGCAGTGAAAGTGGTGCTAGTGCTTCCAAGCTTAAGCACAAGTCACTACTGTATCTACCCAGGAAAAGGGTGAATTTCCATGGTCCGGCACTGGTCAGGTCCCGAGGTTGCCGGACTAGAGAGGTACAACCTGTAACGTGGGAAAAAAATGTCAACGGGAGATAGGAAGATTTACGTGTGCAGTAAAACTTTGATAAATTGGACTTCAATACTGTATATTGGGAATCGCTTTTCTGGACTCTATGAGGTGCTCTGGTCACCAGAAATCCAGAAATATTAAAAGAAATAGGGAAGATTTAAAAAAATCGTATGAAAAGAACAACACTTGCTCACAAAATACTGTACAGTGATCTAATCAGATTTGCTATTGGCCTACTGAGAACTAAGACACTGAGTATATAAGCAGACTGGGGCTGATCAGGTGTTGCCGCATTCATCAAATTTATTTATTGATTTAGTATTTTATTCTCATATGATTGGCCTCTTTTGGTTCATGGTTCATCATGATTAATATAACATCTTCAATAATAGAGAAAAATACAATATGTAATTTGTAATGACTTGAAAATAGAAGGATAAGCTGTATCAGATGGTATTCACTCAGGATGCGTTCGTGGGAGAGCTTTCAGCAAACCATCTTACAACAGGGTCACTATAACACACTGTACAGGTATTGTATTTGATATAAACATACCTTCCTAATAACATATACAGGTTGTGCATCTCTAGTCCGGCAACCTCGAGACCTGACCGGTGCCAGACCATGGAAATTCACCCTTTTCCTGGATAGATAGTGACTTGGCTTGGAAGCACTAGCACCACTTTCTCTGCTTCAGGGTCTCTTTGAAGACATATTGAAGGGTTAAATGTCGTACAGTAGCTTCTCAAATTTCGCGAGTTTTTAATTCGATGTTTTCTATTTGAACACACAAAAAACAACACATTTAAAAATTTTGACGGCGGAAACTCGAATTTCGACGGGTTTGAACGGCCCACCAACGTTCAGACGACGTGCACAATCGTGTAAACAGCGTCATTTCTCTTATGTACAAAAGATTCATTATTTTTTACAACTGAAAGTCTTTTTGATTGAATTAATGTTTGTGTGTGCAAAATGAGGAATACAATTCATTAATAATACGTAGAATATTAAAACACGAGGAAATGACACAGCATTGTTTTCGTTCATTACAAAACCAGTGACTGACTGGTTCTACATATAAAACTGAAGAAAATAAGACCTTGGTTGTAGCTGTAGTAAAATTAATATGGTTGTATTAAGTAATGTTATTTAATGTTAATAAATGGAACAATAGAAGTAGCTAACGATAATGGTAAAGAAAAAAGAGAGATTGCGTATGTAAGTGCGCACACGTGAAAACATATCGTCATTACTTTACATAAGAATATGAAAGCAACACTTATTTACTGTTCATATATATTTTAATTAATGTTTCTGAATTTGTTTTTATTGAATTAATGTTTGTTTTTGCAAAATTAACAATACAATTTATTAATAATACGTGGAATATTAAAACACACGATGAGACGAGACGGCTGCCGGCATTGTCTATGTTAAAGCTTACAAAACCAGTGACTGATTGGTTCTACATATAGAACTGAAGAAAATAAGACCCTGATTGTAGCTGTAGTAAAATTAATGTAAAAAAATTAATATGGTTGTTTGAAGTACCTGTAATGTTATTTAATGGTAAAAAGAAAAGTGAGACTGCGCGTATGTAAGTGCGCACATGTGAAAACATATCGTCATTATGTCATTACTCTACATAAGAATATGAAAGCAACACTTATTTACTGCTCATATATATTGAAGGGTTAAATGTTGTACTCTGTACAGTATAGACAAGCAGAGAGAGAGAGAGCGCAGCCGAATGTGGGTCACTGACCCACATTGGGGCCTGAGGGGCAAAAATTTAATACTCCTGTAATAATAATAATTCAGATAAAAAGAAAAAAGAAAAAAAAAAGAGCTGCCTATCTACCTACTATTGGACAAACTAAAATCGTTCCGGACCACGGGAGTTTCCGGACCACAGAAAGCCGGACTAGAGAGGTACAACCTGTACTACCTTTGAGTATTTTATGATGACTCAATTTGGCTACTTGTACACATAGACAACTGATTAATGAATAAACCAGGGTATATTCAGATGCATAATAGTGTACACAACAATATTACTTATTAAGTGATGATAAATACACTACAGGAGTATTTATAAAGTGGTGATAAATATACTACTGTACTGTACTGTACTAGTTGACTAAATGTTGAAGACAGATGTTGGGGTAAGCAAGAGTGGTGAAGGAGCTAAGCCCGATCAGCTGTTCGACCATTGGTGTTGAGTGGGATTCTCTTTTCATGAAAGATGGTGTTTTCTTCGCATGATATTATATCAACCTGGCACCAAATGAACCTAAATTATAAGAGAATTATGGTGACAGTGCATAAAGATGTGTAAAGGGACCTTGGGAGAGGGAGCCACCCACCTGCGCTATCCCCTCCCCAGTACCTTTATTCATAAGACAAATTCTGTGGTTACTGACATATAACACTTAACAGTAAATAACAATCATCTCGGTGAAAACAGTTTTTAACAACCAGACTTAAGTATCATTTTCAACCCAGAGAGTTCTGCTTCATATTTTTGTTATTGTTGATGTAATAGTGTTTTAATAACCGTGTTATACACTTAAAGACCTTAGTTGTTGAAGTGCATTAATAACATAACGACTGATTTGCTTTAAATAGTTCAGATAAGCAGTGTTATCACCCCCGCCCCCCCGCCATAAATTCACTCTTTTCCAGACTTTCTCATTTTTCGGACTGGTGTCTGCCCCAATTAGTCTGATTTATCGAGCTTTTACTGTATGTACTCTATTACCATAATTACTGAGTCACCTTGTTTATGCATATAGTTGTCAGATTTCTTCATGTTGTATTCCATAGTGTAAGAATCCTGCCCCATCACCAAGACACTGGAGGTTTCTTTGTAGCAGTGCTGGAAAAGGTCAAAGCTCTACCTGGTGAGAAGATCTACTTTGAGAAGGACCAGCCAGTAGATCAGAACCAGTTGGCAACAAACACTCAGCGCATCAGACAGGTAGGAATTATTTCTGCCTTTCTCTGTTATTTCATTGCATAATCCTCTGTAAGTTCATTTTCTACATCATATGTATGTGTTTGGACTTGAATTTTTTCTTTTAAGTTCTAATCTTCTAATAATGTAGGAAGTCTGGAACCAAGAGCATCAAATATTGCCTTCATTTGTAGTCATTCATTCTTTCTAACTTCCATGACTGATTTTTTGTATAATGTTCCTCTTTTATGATGCGTCAGTGCAATCCAATGTAAGAATTGATTTGTTTTTACATTTAAGCTTTTCTTGCCAACAGCCTCCAAAAAAAAAGCGACGGCAAGGTTTCAAAGAGGAGCCTTACTATTACTTCGAGGAAGACGAGGTTGTCTGGCCTGGAATTGATGCCTTTTATGGTGTCCGCAAAGAGGTGGGTGCCGGCCTTTTTCTGAGTCGGACCAAGGAAGGAAAGAAACGGAATATCTACTTCACTAACAGTCTCATCAAGGACATCGTTGCTCAGAATCAAGACCACATTAAGGCAAGTTGGAAAGAGAACTGTTTGAGAATTGTAAATCAGGGAGATAATATTTTGAGATCTTCTAAGTCAAAAAGAGAAAATTTTGATATCTCGCATACACCAGCTTGCATAAAGAGCATATTAGTGGCATATGGTGAAAACAGATTAATTAATTGTAATTTTGAAAAATGTGAAAATGGAGTATTAGAGGTATTGTTTACAGTGGTCCCTCGGTTAATGAACGCTTCGGTTAATGAATTACTTTCCATAAAAATCGTCAATTCGGTTAACGAACAAAAATTTGATTTACGAAATTCTTACAAAAACATGTCAACATATTTTGGCTTGCTCATCGGCTGGTAGATTAGTCCGTCAATACAGTAATCGGTTCTAGGGCTTACATTAATTTCCCTTGGAGTAGTTATCAAGAAGGTTGTGCTATTCAATATTTTTCCAAGTTTTATATAAAAATTATTAGTCATTTTAACACTTATTTAACGTAATTGCAGTACAGGGAACTAGTTTTTGGTGTGCCCATCAGCCACTTCACTCACCCACCAAGGCATCTGTTTGTGTCTGTTCAGTGGAGGAATAATCTTGCTTGTGGGTTTCGTGAACACAAGAGTATTTTTACGTTTTTACAGTACAATCATTGGTCATTCTGAAATTTATTTAACATATTGATAATATATAGCACAGTGCAGTGTTGATTTAAATAAAATAATCTTCAATTATAGCTAGTGAACTTAAAATTTTAGTGGTGAAATTACTATATTGAATCCAGCATGGGTCCAAAGAAATCTAGAAAGGCAATTTCAATTCAAGTGAAACAGGAGATCATTAAGAAACATGAAGAAGGCATTAGAACAAATGTGCTTAGTAAAGAATATGGCATGTTGGCATCAACTGTGTCGACAATTCTTGCACAGAAAGACAAGTTCAAAGAAGTGAAAGTGAGAGACAAATCTACCAGAGTGTTTAAAGGTAGATCATTAATAGCAGAAACAGAGAGGTTACTTCTTATTTCGATTAGGGAAAAACAAATGAAAGGAGATTCAGTTTCTACTGAATTTATTTGTGAAAGAGCCAGGGAAATTTACAAATATTTGAAGGAAGAGCAACCTAGTTCTTCTGATACTGAGTTTGAAGAGTTTAGGGCCAGCTGGTTCGAGAAATTTAAGAAAAGAAGTGACATTTTTAGTGTTGTTAGGCATGGTGAAGCTGCCAGTGCAGATAAAGAAGGAGCAGCAAAATTTGTAGTGGAGTTTAAGGAACTGGTGGATGAAGAAAATTATCTTCCACAGCAAGTGTTCAATGTGGATGAAACCGGGCCCAAAAGAACATTCATCACCAGAGATAAAGCCTCTTTACCTGGGCATAAACCCATGAAGGACCGTCTCACTCTATTGCGTGGTGCCAGTGTTTCAGGGGATTTCCGACTGAAGCCTATGCTTGTCTACCACTCTGAAAACCCCAGGGTGTTCAAGCGACAAAAGGTGGTAAGAGGACAACTTGGAATTTATTGGAAGTCCAACTGTAAGGCATGGGTAACAAGACAGCTCTTTAATGAATGGGCTGTTGAGTTGTTTTGCCCTTCTGTGAAGAGCTACCTAACCACCAATAAACTCCCTTTAAAGGCTCTTCTCCTTCTGGATAATGCCCCTGGTCATGACCCTGAACTTGCCAGCACTTTGGAGGCTCAATTTGACTTTGTCAAAGTGTTGGTTTTGCCTCCCAACACTACATAAATTATGCAGCCAATGGACCAGAATGTAATCAACTTCAAGAAGCTGTACATGAAGAAAATGTTCAGAAGGTGTCATCAGGCAACTTCTACTGATCCTGATCTAACACTGTCACAGT
This sequence comes from Homarus americanus, assembly GCF_018991925.1. Taxonomy (NCBI): domain Eukaryota; kingdom Metazoa; phylum Arthropoda; class Malacostraca; order Decapoda; family Nephropidae; genus Homarus; species Homarus americanus. The sequence goes on from NW_024727201.1 coordinate 131,232, forward strand.
TCTGGAAGATGCAATACAACATCCTGGAAGCTGTAAAATTGTTTGTGTCATGGCAAGAAGTCTCCATTCGATCTCTGAATTCTGCATGGAATGCACTGTGGCCATCAGCAGTCCATGATTTTGAGGGATTTGAGGAAGAAACAGAGCTGGACAAGGAGATTGTGTCCATTGGTCATTTAATGGGACTCGAAGTGGAGGAGGATGATGTGGAAGAGCTTGTGATGTCTCATGAGCAGGAACTTACTCCTGAAGACTTGAAGCAACTGGATGAGATGTTGGAAGCTGACAGTGGTGAGGAGGAAAGGGAAAGTGATGACCATATGTCCTCTTCCGATTTAAAAGATGTTGTTCACTACTGGGAGATGTTCAGGAAACTGGCTTCAAGGCACCCAGATGTGGAAACAACAGAACCTATTTTGTGTAATGTTGAGGACAAAGTGGTCTCCTTCAAAAATCAGTTGATGATGAGGAGAAATGCCCCACAACCAAAAATTGACAGTTTCTTCTCTAAAAGGCAGCGGGAGAAAGATGCTACCCCTCAGCCTTCCACTTCAAAAAGGAGAGAGGATATTCCTGTTGGAGAATCTGTCAGTCCAGAGGTTCCTGACATTATTATGGAAGGTGACTCGCCTTCCAAGAAGCAGTAAAATGCTTCTCCTCCACCCCCACTTCCTTCTCTTCTCCCTTTTCCACCTCCCACTTCAAATTCACATCAGCATCATCAACCAGGAGCCTTCTACATACACACCTCAAAGTAAGTGTACGTTACTGCATTTTTTTTATATTTTTTTTTATTTATTTATTTTTTACTTTGTATGTAATTTTCGGTGAGCTGGAACCAATTACCCTCTGGAACGAATTGTGTTAGTTAGCCTAGGGACCACTGTATCTGGCTTATGTAATTATGTAGTAGTAGTGGTGAGAAATGTTGAATAGAAATTACTGTATAAAGAATTTTGTGATTTTATGAGGTGATTATGTTTCATAACTTGGAGCATATCACCCTTTTAAACAATCTGTTGAAAAAACAGCAAATCTCTCTTATATTATTTCACATATACAGTATTAGCCAAAGTGTTTCTTTAGGGGAAATAAACATTCTGTTAATTTATGAGAAGTTCACCAAACATGAAACAAGATAACCTGGTAAGCGAATACCTGTACCATATATCAATACAGTTTGTTCCAAGACTCCCTCGTAAATATATACCGTACCTAATAAATAGATATTTACACTTGCAGATCATCAACACTGGTGTCAAAGTTTTGGTGAGAAGTGACAACAAAGGTGCACCTTGTGACTTCAGGTTAGCTCAGGATGTAAGTCAGTTGGATTCCTTGCTTGTTTTGATTATTTTAATTGTTATTATTTTCAAATGACCTTTGAAGTGTTGAACATGCCTGTATGAGAAAGACCACAAATCTCAATAGAACATTCTTTTTTTCCTCTTTTGCAGGGTTCCCAAGTGTTGTTGCCGCTCATCACAAACCGTAAGATCTCTGTGACTGGAAATGACCTGGTGATAATGCTACAGAATGATGATATGGAAATGCCACCAGAAATTGTGACACTAGATCCTACAACACAGGAACAGTGTGCAGGTCTCTGTAAGTAACACTTGTCTATCTACTTGCATTGTTTAGAAATACTAAGGCACTGTATTGGGTTAGAGCTTTTGGGGGAATTAAATTCTTGTTACTATTGTAAATTAATATTTTTAACCCCTACGCCCCGGGCTAGGGTGCCGCTGGCTGTATCCCCCACTCGGGGTAAATTGAGAAAAATCTATTTTTCCAAAAATAATTTTTAACCTTTTTAAATAATAAAACAATAAAAGAGAAGTAAGAAAAACTATATATTGACCCTCTAGAAACTTCCCCGGGGCAGCAGTGGCGAGGGAGAAAAGGGGACAGTGTTGTTTTGATGGCTAACGCTCGTGGTCACTATGCACTTAGCAGCCATTTTCTGCTTGCCTTTGTGTCCAGGATGGCCAGTAATGCATATATTTACCGATCATAATACTTATTTCCTATAAATAATTAATTTATAATATTTATTTACAATATTTTTCATAAAAGTGCTCGGCTACATACGCAGTCTGTTGCCAGGCTGTCTGGCTGTCTTTGTGTTTGGGAGAGCAAGTAATTCATATAAATAATTATCAGAATAATAGTTCCACAAATAAATACATTTATAACATAATCATAGCATTATTTTCCAGTAATACAGTACTACACTACAACACAACTGCACTACTTTTAGCAATATTACTTTGATACAACATGATAAAATGGACAAACAATGAAAATGAAACAAACACAAGTAGGTACTTACATTCAGGAAGCTTCCCTGTGGCCGAGCTTATGGCGTGCCACGCAAATAGTCAACCCGATAACCCGCGCTGGGCATTTCGGAACGTCAACCGGGGTGTAGGGGTTCACTGTCTTATTTGAGGGTGAAAAAATACTTATGGGTGGTGGGTATTTAGCAATGTGTAGAGGCTAACTACTGAAGTTTATTCAACAGTATTAACTAGATTAATTACCAGATTTACAATTTTTTGACTGGGTCCTTAATGAGTAACAGTGTACACATTGTACAGTATATTTATATTTTTCTTGACTTTTCAGGTACAGGTGCTATTGCTTTCTTATACAAAGGAAATGACATGACCATTGAACTGGTTGGCTGGAAGGGAAACAAATCAGTGCGTGCATATGTGGCTAAGAATGACCGTATCCATTATCTCAGACTGCTGGGAGCTGACACGTCCAAGTATGAGAAAAATAAATTTGCAGAGCAGAGAGACCTAGAAGCCAAGAACAATAGTGAGGAAGATGTATCTATTGCAAGTAATAAAACTGTTGAAAGTGATGGTGAGAATGGACAAAGTATAGAGGACACTGCTGAAGTAATAGGTGAAAATAGCATTATTGAAAAGGTTGATGCAAATGGATCTGGAAGTATAGAATGTAAATGAGAAAAGTGCAGTTAAAGAAACCAGAACTTGGATTTTAATTGTACTATTGTATATAATTTTTGGTAAACTGACAATGTTTGAATAATTTTTAAGATGTGCTCTACATTATATTCATTAGATTCTTCATTACAGCATACTGAAACAAGTGACATTGTTGGACACTGTAGTGTTATGCACGTAACACTATTGGACACTGTAGTGTTATGCACGTAGCACTATTGGACACTGTAGTGTTATGCACGTAACACTAGTTTTAGTTTGTGGTAAAGAAGGGATTTAGCCATTTTAATATTGAAATAGTCAGTTTTGAGTAATAATGCTAAAAAGAATATTTTAATTATGAAATGAATGTATAAAGTAATGTTTCCTTTCTAAAAAAAAAATTGTGGTTGAAGTGACAAAAAAGCATCATATGAAATACTCCATTTTCTAGATTTTTATTACATTTTATACACAGCTTTCTTATATTTATGTGATTGAAGTTCAGTGCACCTGCACCTTTTTCACCCCAATTAGTAAAGAAGATTGAAAGAGTGGATAGTTGGTGGATAAAATGGTTAGTGAGTGAAAGGTGACAAAAAATGTAATTCAGAGAAAATTGCTGGGGATTATCAACTGGAAGACCGATTCACTATTTACACTTAACTTAGGTTGATACATGGAGTTTAATATCCTTGTTTTGTATTAAGTTAAATGCTTCATTATTGTTTGACACAGATGCAGTAAATGTATTACAAAAGTATTTGCATAATTTTCCTTAAGTGACTGTGCACTTGTTTTATTGACTTGTATCATAGAAAATGGGAAATATCTACTTTCCGGGAAAGTTGGTTATCTACTTTCCCGAAAAATAGATTATCTACTTTTTGGGGAAGTAGATTATAGACTTTTGGGGAAATATTACATAATGAATTTTTGTCATTTTTGTCTACCCTGCAAAAAATGAAATTCTCGTAAGGTCCGGACTTGTCGTTCCGGCACTTTTGGCGAACCGGCCAAAAAAGCATTTTTCGTAAGGTCCGGACATGAATTTTTGTCATATTTGGCAAACACGCAAAAAATGAAATGTTCATAAGGTCCGGACATGTCGTTCCGGCTCTTTTGGTGAACCGGCCAAAAAAGCATTTTTCGTAAGGTCCGGACATGAATTTTTGTCATTTTTGTCGACCCCGCAAAAAATGAAATTTTCGTAAGGTCCGGACATGAATTTTTGTCATATTTGGCAAAAAATTTTTTTTTTTTTTTTATATATAAAAATTTTTTTTTTAGAAATATTTTTTTTTTATATAAAAATATTTTTTTTTTATAAAATATTTTTATATATAAAAATTTTTTTTTTGTTTTTTATATAAAATTTTTTTTTTATAAAATTTTTTTATATAAAAATATTTTATTTTATCTAAAATTGTTGTTTTTATATAATTTTTTTTTATATAAAATTTTTTTTTATATATAAAAATATTTTTTTTATATAAAAATTGTTTATTTTTTTATATAAAATTTTTTTTCTATAAAAATTTTTTTTTTAATATAAAATTTTTTTTTATAAATTTTTTTTTATAATTTTTTTTTGTATATAAAAATATTTTTTTATATAAATTTTTTTTATATATAAAAATATTATTTTTTTTCTATAACATTTTTTTTTTTAATATAAAATTTTTTTTTATAAATTTTTTTTTGTATATAAAAATATTTTTTTATATAAATTTTTTTATATATAAAAATATTTTTTTTGTTATATAAAAATTTTTTTTTATATATATAAAATTATTTTTTTTTTATATAAAAAGAGTTTATTTTATTTGGTATATAAAAAATTTTTTATTATATAAATTTTATATAAAAATTTTTTTTTATATAAAATATTTTTTTTTATATATAATTTTTTTTTATATAAATTTTTTTTTTATATAAAAACATTTTTTTATATAAAAATTTTTTTTTATATAAATTTTTTTTTATATAAAAATATTTTTTTTATATAAAATTTGTTTTTTTATATAAAAAAATTTTTTTATATAAATTTATTTTTTATTTTTTATATAATTTTTTTTATATAACTTTTTTTATATAAAAAATATATATATATATATATATATATATATATATATATATATATATATATATATATATATATATATATATATATATATATATATATATATATATATATATATATATATATATATATAATTTTTTATATAAAAATATTTTTTTAAATTTTTTTTATAATTAAATTTTTTTTATATAAAATTTTTTTTATATAAATTTTTTTATATATAAATATTTTTTTATATAATTTTTTTTTATAAAATTTTTTTATAAAATAATTTTTTTATAAATTTTTGTTTATATAAAATATTTTTTATATAGAAATATTTATTTTTTTATATAAATTTTTCATATATAATTTTTGTTTTTATAAAAAATATTTTTTTATAGAAATTTTTTATATATATATAAAAATTATATAAAAATATTTTTTTTTTATAATTTTTTTTTATATAAAAATATTTTTTTAGAAATTTTTATAGTTTTTTATATAAAAAATATTTTTTATATATATATATTTTTTTTATATAAAATTTTTGTTTCTATATATAAAAAATTTTATATAAAATTTTTTTATATAAAAAATATTTTTTATACAAAATTTTTTTTATATAAAATTTAAAAATTTTTTTATATAAATTTTTTATATAAAAATATATTTGTTTATATAAATTTTTTTTTTATAAAAATATTTTTTTATATTTTTTATATTTTTATTTTTTAAAAATTTTTTATATAAATTTTTTGTATAAAATTTTTTTTTATATATAAAAATATTTTTTTTATATAAAATTTTTTTTATAAATTTTATAAATTTTTTGGGAATATAAAATTATTTTTTTTATATTAAAATATTTATTTTATTTTATATAAAAATTTTTTTTATTATATAAATTTTTTATATAAAATTTTTTTTATATATATAAAAATATTTTTTTTTAGAAAAATTTTTTATATAATTTTTTATATAAATTTTTTATATATAAAATTTTTGTTTATTTTATAAATTTTTTTTTTTTATGAAAATATTTTTTTATATAAAATTTTTTTTATATAAATTTTTTTTTATAAAATTTTTTTGGGAATATAAAATTATTTTTTATATAAAAATATTTATTTTATTTATATAAAAATTTTTTATTATATAAATTTTTTTTATATAAAATTTTTTTTATATATATAAAAATATTTTTTTATATAAAATTTTTTTTATATAATTTTTTATATAAATTTTTATATAAAATTTTTGTTTATTTTATAATTTTTTTTTATGAAAATATTTTTATATAAAATTTTTTTTTATATAAAATTTTTTTATATAAATTTATTTTTTATTTTATATAATTTTTTTATATAAAAATATTTTTTTTTATATATGTAACCGGTCGGAATTTACTGGACTTAATTTCACTTGACTTGGGTTATAAAAATTAATAGATGGTAATGGCAGGAAGCCCCTTTGAGAAAATCCCAACCAGCACAAGAACACAACTACTAAAAAAATGAATTATCCGTGACCGGAAGATAAGCGTCAGTGACTGGGATGAATGAGACACACTGTAAAATTTAGACACTTATATTCCTCAACACTACAAACACAATCCAATAATGGTAACCCGATATGACCTCTTAACCTAACTTAAAACACTACTGGGGAATAAAAGTTATATGATATAGAAATTATTAGAAACTCAGGCAACAATAAATTTGAAGTATTAAGAAATGTTGCTTGCACATATGAAACAGGCCTTAAGGGCTTTCTAAAATAATATCAGTCACTTAGGAAATGGTATTAAAAAATAGAAATTAATACTCTACAATGAATAGGCCTTAGGGCTTTCACAAAATACATCAGTCCCTGAAATGGTATAAAATTAAGTAAATACTCTACAATGAATAGGCCTTAAGGGCACTCAACAAATATATCACCCAACAGATGCACTTCCTAATACACTTAAACACTACTCTGGGGAACAAAGGTTATACCTGAGATCAGAATTATGGAGAAAAATTAGATGCATTAAAAGAATCAAATCACAGTATCACTCTGGTTCCATAATGACACAACATTCAAAACAATACATCAAAATTATTTAGGAACTATTAAACTACACACGTCAAGATAATATCAGTCGAAATGGTATTAACTACACCCGTAAAAGGAGATAAAATGTTCCTCTAAGTTTCTCCTAGGTCCTAGACTCACGGTCTCCGGTGTGACCATTAATTCTCAGATAGCCTCAGTGTACTCCCAGTGCGTCCATAAAGCGGAAGGGGTGAGCCAATCAGACCTTGTACAGTTGAAGGCTTTAGCTTCCGTTAGCAAGGGTTTCACTAAGCTGCTCGAGACATGTGGTGTTGTGAGCCGCGGTAGGGACTGATGACCCCAACGATCGTCCGTCGTCAGCTGGGCATCAGACGGCTAAATTTCCTCAAAGACCTCGATACCCCGCTAAACAGTGACAGGCCTACTCTGATCGGTCCAATGGCGACAATCGCCACCCTCAATCATCAACGGCAGTCTCAAACGGCAGTCAATCTCTCGCAGTCAAACTCCGGTCAACTCCGGTCAAGTGGGTTCTGACGGAAACCTGAAATGAACTCACTGTTAGCTCTAGTTTACTTTACCACTGCCCTATCTAACCCTGTCTGAGATCGAATGAGACTTACTTGTTATACTGCAATAGTGCAACCAGGTGACTAGGCCACGTGACTATTTCTGTGACGGACGCGCAGGGACGTCTTGTATGTCTGACTGCTCCCCGTGACTGAGGAGCCAGCGTCGCGTTCTCTCAGGCGTTGCTTAGGCCTACTGTCATATTTTCCGCCTAACTAATAACTCCTTGGGACACCCGTAACGTTATTCAGACGATAAACGATCTATAAAATTTCAAATTCAATAATAGTCCTTAACTTCATGAATCGCGTCATTATTATACGGCAAATTACATTTAATATCATATAGGCCTAGTTCCACCATCTCTCGCTATGAGCAGGAAGCGCTCTCTTCCTCCACGCTATGAACGCTCAGTGTTGCCAATGGCGGGGCATTCAATACTCTGAAATTTCTGAATATTATATAAATTATTTATTTTTTTATATAAAATATTTATTTTTTATTTTTTTATATAAATTTTTTTTATATAAAATTTTTTTATATATAAAAAATTTTTTTATATAAAATATATATTTCTTTTATATATTTTTTTTATATAAATATTTTTTTATATAAAAATATTTTATATATAAATTTTTTTTATATAAAATTTTTTTTTTTATATAAATTTTTTATATAAATTTTTTTTATATAAAATTTTTTTTTATATAAAAATATTTTTTATATAAATTTTTTTTATATAAATTTTTTAAAATTTTTTTATATAAAATTTTTTTCTAAAATTTTTTTTTATATATATTTATATAAATTTTTTATATAAAAATATTTTTTTATATAATTTTTTATTTTATATAAATTTTTTTTTATATAAATTTTTCTATAAAAATTGTTTTTATATATATATTTTAATATAATTTTATTTTTATATAAAAATTTTTTTAATATAAAATTTTTTTTTAATAAATTTTTTTTTATAAATTTTTTTTTTTTATATATAAAATATTTTTTATATAATTTTTTATAAATATATATTTTTTATATAAATGTTTTTTATATATAAAAATTTTTTTGTTTTTTATAAAATATTTTTTCAGAAAATATAATTTTTTAAAATTTTTATATAATTTTTTATATAAATTATTTTATAAAAATATTTTTATAATTTTTATAAAAATATTTTTTTATATAAAATTTTTATATATATAAAAATATTTTATATAAAAATTTATATAAAAAAAATTTTATATAAAAATTTATATAAAAAATTTATATAAAAAATATAAAAAAAAATTTATAAAAAAAATTTATAAAAATATATATATATATATATATATTATATATATATATATATTATATATAAAAATATATATATATAATATATATATATATATAAAAAATTTTATATAAAAAAAATTTTATAAAAAAAATTTATATAAAAAAATATTTATAAAAAATATTTATATATAAAAAAATTTATAAAAAATTTATAAAAAAAATATTTTTATATAAAAAATTTATATAAAAAATTTATATATAAAAATTTTAAAAAAAACAAATTTTATATAAAAAAAATTTTATATTAAAAAAATTAATATAAAAAAAAAATTTATATAAAAAAATATTTATATAAAAAAATATTTATATATAAAAAAAATTTATAAAAAAAAAAATAAAAAAAAATTTTTATAAAAAAAATTTATATAAAAATTTATATATAAATTTTTTATAAAAATTTATATAAAAAAATTTTATATTAAAAAAAAAATTTATATATATAAAAAAAAATATAAAAAATAAAATTTATATAAAAATTTTATATAAAAAAAATTTTATATAAAAAAAATTATATAAAAAAATATTTATATTAAAAAAAAATTTATATATAAAAAAATATTTATATATATATAACAAATATTTTATATAAAAAAACTTTAAAATAAAAATAATATAAAAAAATTTATATCCAAAAAATTTATATAAAAAAATATTTTTATACAAATTTTTATATAAACAAAAATATTTTATATAAAAAAATTATATATATATATATATATATATATATATATATATATATATATATATATATATATATATATATATATATATATATATATATATATATATATATATATATATATATATATATATATATATATATATATATATATATTTCCAAAATTGGAAAACCTTCTTCCCGAAAATGATAATCTACTTTCCCGAAAGTAGAAAATCTATTCACTTTTCGAAAGTAGATACCAACTTTCCGGAAAGTAGATATTTCCCATTTTATATGATACAAATTTCCCGTTTTCTATGATAATCTACTTCGCAAAATTAGGTAATATTTCCCCCAAAATTCGAAAATCTACTTCCCCGAAAAGTCGATAATCTACTTTCCAAAAAAGTAGAAAATCTATCTACTTTTCGGGAAAGTAGATAACCAACTTTCCCGGAAAGTAGATGTTTCCCATTTTTTATGATACAAATTTCCCGTTTTCTATGATAATCTACTTCGCAAAATTAGGGAATATTTCCCCCAAAATTCGAAAATCTACTTCCCCGAAAAGTCGATAATCTACTTTCCCAAAAAGTAGAAAATCTATCTACTTTTCGGGAAAGTAGATAAACAACTTTCCCGGAAAGTAGATATTTCCCATTTTTTATGATACAAATTTCACGTTTTCTATGATAATCTACTTCGCTAAATTAGGTAATATTTCCCCCAAAATTCGAAAATCTACTCCGAAAAGTCGATAATCTACTTTCCCAAAAAGTAGAAAATCTATCTACTTTTCGGGAAAGTAGATAACCAACTTTCCCGGAAAGTAGATATTGCCCATTTTTTATGATACAAATTTCCCGTTTCCTATGATAATCTACTTCGCTAAATTAGGTAATATTTCCCCCAAAATTCGAAAATCTACTTCCCCGAAAAGTCGATAATCTACTTTCCCAAAAAGTAGAAAATCTATCTACTCCACGCTGTTAACATTTCATTCAACCAGGAGGCCAGCAACAGGCAACATCTTCTCTAACGAAGCTCCTGCACATCTACCTCCTTCAACAAGCTACTCACCGAACGTCTTCTACCGTGCAGCCTCTCACCACACGGCACCTCCAGCACCAGACTGTCTATCATATAACTTATATATTATACAAGAAAACCACATTAGAGTTTCCTTCCATCCTGAGTGCTAGACAACATAAATATCTCGCTACCCCTACAATGGTGACTCCCGGAAATTAGCACTCACACAGGATGGAGGAGACACTGATCACGCTCCCAGTCTTCAAGCAGACACCGGCTCCTCTTCCTGCCTCACGCACCACATTCTGACGACCCCAGCACACCCGTCCTGCCTCAGACGCCAACCCCGGCCCAGCAGTACCTGCCGTGAGGGAAGCACACAACATCCATCGCCTCCACACCCCCTCTTTTCTCCCTCAGGTACTCCCTGCTAATGTCCTGCACCCTGCTGCTGTCGTGGACCCAGCTGCTGTCACGAGCCCTAACCCGCTTCTGCTGACCCAGCCCCTGCTCCTGATCCAGGCCCACACACACCCCAGCAGGCGCATCTGACGACCCTGTACCTGTCGTGAGGGAAGCACAACATTCATCGCCTCCACACACCCTTTTTCTCCCTTCTCCCACAGATCGTGTGTATCTAGACAGTTGTATTTCAGCGATCGGCTCATCACGCCATCGCCGTTGTCTCACATGAGGCATGCACCGCCCGGTCTGCCTCACATGTGCTACGCAACTCTACAATCAACAAGTCTCCTACACCGCCTGGAGGGAAGGGGGAGTATTGTAGTGGACGTCTCCCCTACAACTGTCTAACTGCGTAGCCACGCCACCACCTGTTACCGTCTTCCCTAGTAACCAAGCGTATCCGCATTCCAATGCCCGGCTACTTCTCGGGTTTTCCCAACATGACTCATAGAGGACTGGCGGCCGCTGCTGGGTGTATATAAGCTCTGTCTCTCCATTGAGATTCAGTCTGACCAATCTTCTTGAACAAGCAACACCTCCTCCTCTGCCGCTGCCTGGCGACCCTCGCCTCTCCTCCGCCTGCTTGGCGGTCCTCACTCCCGCCAGCGAGCATGTCCTTCTCTGAGCTTCCTCACCAACCAACTCTCATTCTGCCCATTTTCCTGAACAAGCAACATCTCCTCCAGCAAGCTCCTCCTCGCCTGCCTGGCGGCCCTCGCTCCCGCCAGCGAGCATGGCGACCCACCAGCTGTCCTTCTCTGAGCTTCCTCACCAACCAACTCTCATTCTGCCCAACTTCCTGAACAAGCAACACCTCCAGCACCAGACTGTCTATCATATAACTTATATTATACAAGAAAACCACATTAGAGTTTCCTTCCATCCTGAGTGCTAGACAACATTAATATCTCGACACCCCTACAACACCAACCACCTGTAATAAGATTTTGAATTTAGATCATTCTTAATTAACATTAATGTATCATTACACAACATTTACCCCAAAATTTCTTGCATTCTATACTTGCATCCTTACATATATCCATACATTTGAGCACCTTTCTAAAACGCCTTACACGTGAGCACCAGCCTTCCTGCTCTCTTATGGCTGCAGCAGTCTTCTCACAGGCATCACCCACAACATTCCTTCACAGTACATGCCATTTTACTCAGATGAATTTAACATTCACTATTAACCATTGTATGGTGAGCACACCACCACTCCCCGTGCACGACCGCCCCTCCACCACCCAACGTGTACGAGCTCCCTGCTCTGAGCGCGCCCAACATACGAGCGCCCCTCCTTCCCATCCCTTCTCACAAAGCAAGTCACTCATATTCATTCTTACATTCAGTGGTTTTTAGAATAGCCATACTAAGACATAGGTAACTTAACTGGGGAGGCTACATTAACATGTTTCATCTTGCTCAAGGTTGGTTCTGTATCTTCCTCTATGTTGGCCTTTAAGTACATCATCTATCACCTGCAATATATTTAGAGTTGTTATTTATGTAGAAAAAAGGTTAAACATACAATATCCTTCTACCACTAGACCACCTCTACTTAAACAGACTCCAAATGTACACAAGTCATCAAATTTTAATGATTTGCAAGTCTCAATTTTATCTAACTTGAAAATTAACTTTCTGCATTGACGATCACTAAACTTAAGTGGCTCATAATATAATATAAATTGAATTAATTTTCTTTAAATACATGATAAAAAACCTGTTTTTGTGTAATATAGCTTAATATTGATTTCGTTCGTTCATGTAAGTTAGGATGGTTAGGTTAGTGAAGTTAGTTGAAACCCACCCACAACAACTTGCTATATTTACTACTACATTACTTCTAATTTTCTCTAATAACCAATAGGCATGCAGTTTGTTTATTTATACTGTCACTACAACTAACATTAATTTTACTCTAATATCAGTCTACAGTCAGTCCACACAGTCCTCCAGAGCCGTTCCAACATACAGTCCTCACGAGCCGTCCCAACATACAGTCCTCACGAGCCGTCCCAACATACAGTCCTCACGAGCTGTCCCAACACACACACACACACACACACAGCCCTCCAACACACACGGTCAACCTGGCCCCACACACACACATTCTCCACTGCCCAGTGTAGGAGCACAGTGTTGAGTGGTTTATGGGATGACCATACTAGCCAAGATATACTGTACAAGTAACTTAACTGATGAGGCTGAAGTAACATGCTGGGTGTTAAATCTTGCCCAAGATTCAGTCATTTCTCCATTGGCCTTCAAGTACACCAGCCGTCACCTGCAACATATTTAGAGTTGTAATTTATGTAGAATGAAAGTTAAACACACTATATATCTACCACTACACCACATGTACACAAGTTATCACTTTTTAATAAATTACACAAGTCTTAATTTTATCCAACTACAAAATAAATTTTCCGAATTCATCATCAGTTACCATGAGTGGCTAATGAAATATTGAATTTTTGTTCTGTAATAAGTTTATTTCATATATTTACTGTATAATAGATAACTTAATACGGATTTGGTTCGGTCTAGGTTTGTTGCATTTAATCAAAGTTATGCTGGTTAGGTTATGTTAATAAAGTTAGCTGAAACCCAACCACAATAACTTGCTTTACTGGTTACATTTACAACTACCACTACTACTAATTTTCGCCAACCAATAGGCATGTAGTCCTGCATATTTATAATACCACTACAACTAATATTAATTTTACTATAAGATCAGTCTCTAGTCAGTCCACACACAGTCCTCCAACACACACACCCACAGCACTCCAGAGCCCTCCATCGCACACAGTCCCCTACAGAACCCTCCAACACACAGTCCTCCAGAGCCCTCCAACACACAGTCCTCCAACCCAGTCCTCCAGAGCCCTCCATCACACACAGTCCTCCAGAGCCCTCCATCACACAGTCCTCCAGAGCCCTCCATCACACACAGTCCCTCCCAGCAGAGCCCTCCATCACACACAGTCCCCCAGAGCCCATCACACACACACAGTCCTCCCAGAGCCCTCCATCACACACACACACAGTCCCCTCCAGAGCCCTCCATCACACACAGTCCTCCAGAGCCCCATCACACACAGTCCTCCAGAGCCTCCATCAGCACACAGTCCTCCAGAGCCCTCCATCACACACAGTCCTCCAGAGCCCTCCATCACACACAGTCCTCCAGAGCCCTCCATCACACACACAGTCCTCCAGAGCCCTCCATCACACACACACCCTCCACTGCCCAGTGTAGGAGCACAGTGTTGAGTGGTTTATGGGAGGATGACTATAATAGCTAAGATATACAAGTAACTTAACTGATGAGGCTGAAGTAACGTGCTGCTTGTTAAAAATGCTCAAGGTTCTGTCTCTCCTCCATTGGCCTTCAAGTACATCAGCTGTCACCTGCAACATGTTTAAAGTTGTAATTTATGTAGAATGAAGGTTAAACATACAATATACATCTACCAGTAGACAACATGTACTTAAACAAGTCACAATTCTATCTAACTTCAAAAATTAACTTTCTGAATTCATGATCAGTTAACGTGAGTGGCTAATGAAATACTTTGAATTTTTGTTCATCAATAAGTTTCTTATTTATTATATATACTGTATAATAGATAACTTCATGCCGATTTGGTTCAGTCTAGGTTTGTTACATTTAATCAAAGTTAGGCTGGTTAAGTAAAGTTAGGTTAGTAAAGTTAGTTGAAACCCAACCACAATAACTTACGCACCTTACGAAAAATGCTTTTTTGGCCGGTTCGCCAAAAGTGCCGGAACGACAGGTCCGGACCTTACTAAAATTTCATTTTTTGCGGGTTGGCCAAAAAATGACAAAAATTCATGTCCGGACCTTACGAAAAATGTTTTTTTGGCCGGTTCGGCAAAAGTGCCGGAACGACAGGTCCGGACCTTACTAAAATTTCATTTTTTGCTTGTTTGCCAAAAAATGACAAAAATTCATGTCCGGACCTTACGAAAAATGCTTTTTGGCCGGTTCGGCAAAAGTGCCGGAACGACAGGTCCGGACCTTACGAAAATTAAATTTTTTGCGGGTTCGCCAAAAATGACAAAAATTCATGTCCGGACCTTACGAAAAATGCTTTTTTGGCCGGTTCGCCAAAAGTGCCGGAACGACAGGTCCGGACCTTACTAAAATTTCATTTATTGCTTGTTTGCCAAAAATGACAAAAATTCATGTCCGGACCTTACGAAAAATGCTTTTTTGGCCGGTTCGCCAAAAGTGCCGTAACGACCGGTCCGGACCTTACGAAAATTTCATTTTTGCGTGTTTGCCAAAAATGACAAAAATTCATGTCCGGACCTTACGAAAAATGCTTTTTTGGCCGGTTTGCCAAAAGTGCCGAAACGACAGGTCCGGACCTGACGAAAATTTCATTTTTTGCGGGGTCGCCAAAAATGACAAAAATTCATGTCCGGACCTTACGAAAAATGCTTTTTTGGCCGGTTCGCCAAAAGTGCCGGAACGACAGGTCCGGACCTTACGAAAATTTCATTTTTTGCGGGGTCGACAAAAATGACAAAAATTCATGTCCAGACCTTACGAAAAATGCTTTTTTGGCCGGTTCGCCAAAAGTGCCGAAACGACTTTTCGGGAGAAGATTTTCAAATTTTGGGGAAATATTACTAATTTGCAAGTATATAATCATAAAACGGGAAATTTATCATAAAAATGGGAAATATCTACTTTCCGGAAAGTTGGTTATCTTTCGAAAAGTAGATAGATTTTCTACAAAGTAGATTATCGACTTTTCGGGAAGTAGATTCAAAGAAATATTCCTAATTTAGGAAGTAGATTATCATAAGGAAATTTGTATCATAAAAATGGAAATATCTACTTTCCGGGAAGTTGGTTATCTACCTAATTTAGAAGTAGATTATCATAGAAAACGGGAAATTTGTATCATAAAAAATGGAAATATCTACTTTCGGGAAATTGGTTATCTACTTTCCCGAAAGTAGATAGACTACTTTTTGGGAAAGTAGATTATCGACTTTTCGATAGATTTTCGAATTTGAAATATTACCTAATTTTGCAGTAGATAATCAAGAAAACAGGAAATTTGTATCATAAAAATGAAATATCTACTTTCCGGAAAGTTGGTTATCTACTTTCCCGAAAAGTAGATAGATTTTCTACTTTTTGGGAAAGTAGAATATCGCATTTTCGGGGAAGTAGATTTTCGAATTTTGGAAATATTACCTAATTTGCGAAGTAGATAATCATAAAACAGAGAATTGTATCATAAAATGGAAATATCTACTTTCCGGGAAAGTTGGTTATCTACTTTCCCGAGTAGATAGATTTTCTAAAGTAGAATTATCGACTTTTCGGGAAATGAATTTTCGGGGAAATATTACCTAATTTAGCGAAGTAGATTATCATAAGGAAATTTGTATCATAAAAAATGGGAAATATCTACTTTCCGGAAAGTTGGTTATCTACTTTCCGAAAAGTGAATAAATTCTACTTTTGAAATAGATTATCGACTTTTCGAAATGAATTTTTTCGGGGAAATATTCTAATTTTGCGTAGTATCATAGAAAACGGGAAATTTGTATCATAAAAATGGAAATATCTACTTTCGGGAAAGTTGGTTATCTACTTTCCCGAAATAGAGATTTTTCACTTTTGGGAAAGTGGATTACGACTTTTCGGGAAGTAGATTTTTCGAATTTTGAAATATTACCTAATTTGCAGTAGATTATCATAGAAACAGGAATTTGTATCATAAAAATGAAATATCTACTTTCGGGAAAGTTGGTATCTACTTTCGAAAAGTAGATAGATTTTCTACTTTTTGGGAAAGTAGATTATCGACTTTTCGAAATGGGTGTATATCGAATAGGGAAATATTACCTAATTTGAAGTAGAATATCATAGAAAACGGAAATTTGTCATAAAAATGAAATATCTACTTTCCGGAAAGTTGGTTATCTCTTTCCCGAAAATGAATAGATTTCTACTTTTGGGAAAGTAGATTATCGACTTTTCGGGGAGTGAATTTTCGAATTTTGGAAATATTCCTAATTTTGCGAAGTGAATTATCATAGAAAACAGGAAATTTGTATCATAAAAATGGAAATACTCGGGAAGTTGGTTATCTACTTTCAGCAAATTCTTTGGGAAATAGATTATCATTTTTCGAAGTGAATTTTCGAATTTTGAAATATTCCTAATTGAAGTAGATTATCGAAAGCAGAAATTTGTATCATAAAAAAATGGAAATATCTCTTTAGAAAGTTGATTCTTTCCAAAAATTAGATAGATACTTGGAAAGTAGATTATCGACTTTTCGGGAAGTAGATTTTTCGTTTTGAAATATTACCTAATTTGTAGATAATCATAGAAAAACGAAATTTGTCATAAAAAATGGAAATATCTTCCGGAAAGTTGGTTATCTACTTTCGAAAAAATGAATAATTTTCTCTTTGGGAAAGTAGATTATCGACTTTTAAAGTAGAATTTTCGAATTTTGAAATATTACCTAATTTTGCAGTAGATAATCATAAACGGAATTTGTATCATAAAAATGAAATATCTACTTTCGGGAAAGTTGGTTATCTCCCGAAAAGTGAATAATTCTACTTTTTGAGAAAATTATCGACTTTTTCGAAATAGTTTCGAATTTTGAAATATTACTAATTTTGCGAAGTAGATAATCTTGAAAAACAGAAATTTGTATCATAAAAATGAAATATCTACTTTCCAAGAGATTCAGTTATCTACTCGAAAAAGTAGATAATTTCTACTTTTGGGAAAGTGATTATCGACTTTTGAAATAGTTATTTTCGTTTCGGAAATATTTCCTAATTTTTGAAGTAGATTATCATAGAAAACAGAAATTTGTATCCAAAAAATGGAAATATCTACTTTCCGGGAAAGTTGGTTATCTACTCGCCCTAGATAATTCTACTTTTGGGAAAGTAGATTATCGACTTTTTCGAGAAGTGAATTTTCGAATTTTGGAAATATTACCTAATTTAGCAAGTAGATTATCATAGAAAAACGAAATTGTATCATAAAAATGAAATATCTACTTTCGGGAAAGTTGGTTATCTACTTTCCCGAAAAGTAGATAATTTTACTTTTGAAATAGATATCGACTTTTCAGGGAATTTTTTCTCGAATTTGAAATATTGCCTAATTTGAAGTAGATTATCATAGAAACAGAAATTTGTATCATAAATAAATATCTACTTTCGGGAAAGTTGGTTATCTAGAAAAATAATAATTACTTTTTGGGAAATTATCGACTTTTCGAAGTGATTTTCGAATTTTTGGAAATATTCCTAATTTTGAAGTAGATAATCATAGAAAACGGAAATTTGTATCATAAAAATGGAAATATCTACTCGGGAAATTGATTATCTACTCGAAAGTAGATAGACCTACTTTTTTGGGAAAGTAGATTATCGACTTTTCGAGAATGAATTTTTCAATTTTTGAAATATTCTAATTTTGCGAAGTAGATAATCATAGAAAACGGGTTTGTATCATAAAAATGAAATATCTACTTTCCGGGAAAGTTGGTTATCTACTCGAAAATTAGAATAATTTTCTACTGAATAGTATCGACTTTTCGGGGAGTAGATTTTCGAATTTTGGAAATATTACCTAATTTTGCAAGTAGATAATCATAAATTTGTATATAAAAATGGAAATATCTACTTTCCGGAAGTTGTTATCTTTCCCGAAAAGTGAATAATTCTTTTGAATTATCGACTTTTCGAGAGTAGATTTTCCGAATTTTGGAAATATTGCCAAATTTTGCGAAGTAGATAATCATAAACGGAAATTTGTATCATAAAAATGGGAAATAATCTACTTTCAGGTTGGTTATCTACTTTCCACAGCTCGATAATCCTACTTTTTGGGAAAAGTAGATTATCGACTTTAAAGAAATGAATTTTCGAGTGCGGAAATATTACCTAATTTGCGAAGTAGATTATCATAAGCGAAGTTATCATAAAAATGGAAATATCTACTTTCCGGGAAAGTTATCTACTTTCCCGATAAATCTACTTTTGGGAAATAGTGTTTCGAGAAGTAAATTTTCGAATTTTGAAATATTACTAATTTAGTGAATTATCATAGAAAACAGAAATTTGTATCATAAAAATGGGAAATATCCTACTTCGGGAAAGTTGGTTATCTTTCGAAAAGTAGATAGATTCTACTTTTTGGAAAATAGATTATCGACTTTTCGAAGTAGTATCGAATTTTGGAAATATTACCTAATTTTTGCAGTAGATAATCATAAAACGGAAATTTGTATCATAAAAAATGGGATCTACTTTCCGGGAAGGTTAGTTATCTACTAAATAGAAGACCTACTTTTTGGGAAAGTAAATTATCGACTTTGAAATGGTGCACGAATTTTTGGAAATATTACCTAATTTTGCTAGTAGATAATCATGAAAACAGGAAATTTGTCATAAAAATGAAATATCTACTTTCCGGGAAAGTTGGTTATCTACCCGAAAAGTGAATAGATTTCTACTTTTTGGGAAAGTAGATTATCGACTTTTAGGGGAAGTGAATTTTCGAATTTTTGAAATATTCCTAATTTTGCGAAATTATCATAAAAACGGAATTTGTATCATAAAAATGGAAATATCTACTTTCAGGGGAAAGTTGGTTATCTCTTTCGAAAGTAGATAAATTTCTACTTTTGGGAAAGTAGATTATCGACTTTTCGATGGAGTACCATTTGAAATATTACCTAATTTGAAGTAGATTATCATAAAAGCAGAAATTTGTATCATAAAAAATGAAATATCTCTAAAAGTATTATCACCAAAATGAATAAACTACTTTTGGGAAAATAATTATCGACTTTTCATGAATTTTCGGTGAAATATTCAAATTTTGCGTAGTATCATGAAAACGAAATTTGTATAATAAATGAAATATCTACTTTCCAGGAAAGTGATTATCTACTTTCGAAAAATAATAATTTTCTCTTTTTGGAAAGTAGATTATCGACTTTTCAGGAAGTAGATTTTCGAATTTTGAAATATTACTATTAATTGAAGTAGATTATCATAAGCAAATTTGTATCATAAAATGGAAATATCTACTTTCGGGAAAGTTGGTTATCTACTTTCGAAAAAAGTAGATAATTTTCACTCGGGAAAGTAGATTATCGACTTTTCAAAGGAAATGGGTGAAATATTCTAATTTTGCAGTAGATTATCATAGAAACAGAAATTTGTATCATAAAAAATGGATCTACTTTCGGAAAGTTGGTTATCTACTTTCGAAAGTGGACTTTCTCACCTGGGAAAGTAGATTATCGATTTTCAAGGAAATGAATTTTCGATATACAGAAATATTACCTAATTTGAAAGTAGATTATCATAAACGGGAAATTTGTATCATAAAAATGGAAATATCTACTTTCCGTGAAGTTGGTTATCACTTTCGAAAAGTAGATAGACCTACTTTTGGAAGTAGATTATCGACTTCTAAGAGAGTAATTTTCAGTTTTAGAAATATTACCTAATTTGTAGTAATTATCATAAAACAGAAATTGTATCATAAATAAATGATCTACTTTCCAGGAAAGTTGGTTATCTACTACATAAATAAATGGTATCCTTTCAATAAATTTTTCCAGGACAGAAATATTTAACACTCCCTTTCCCTTTCTACTCCCTTTCCATTCCTACCTCCTTTCCTTCCTATCCTCCTTTCCTTCCTACCCTCCCCACCCTTTCCACCACTCCCTTTCCTTTCTACCACTCCTTACTATTCTACCACTCCCTTTCCTTCATCCTCCCTTTCCCTTTCTACCACTCCCTTTCCATTCCTACCACTCCCTTTCCCTTCCTACCACTCCCTTACTCTTCCTACCACTCCCTTACTCTTCCAACCCTCCATTTACTCTTCTACCCTCCCTTTCCCTTTTCTACCCTCCTTTCCCTTCCCTACCCTCACTCTTCCCTCTCCCTCCTTTCCTTTCTACCCTCCTTTCCTTCCATCCTTTACTCCTCCTACCTCCTTTCCTTTCACCACTCCTTTCCTTCCCTACCACTCCTTTCTCTTTCTACCACTCCTTTCCCTTCCCTACCCTCCTTTCCTACCACTCATACTCTTCCCTCCCTTTCCCTTCCTACCACTCCTTCCTTCCTACCACTCCTTACTCTTCCTACCACTCCTTTCCCTTTCACCTCCTTTCCCTACCCACCACTCCCTCTTCCTCCTTTCCTTTCTCCTCCTTCCTTCTCCCACTCCTTTCCTTCCTACCACTCCCTTTTCCCTTCTTACCACTCCTTCTCTTCCCTACCTCCTTTCCTTCCCTACCCTCCTTTCCTTCCCTCCCTTTCCCTTCCTACCCTCCCTTTCCCTTCCCTCCCTCCTTTCCCTTCCTACCACTCCTTATCCTATCCCTCCCTTTCCCTTCCTATCTCCTCATACTCTTCCCTACCCATCCTTTCCTTCCCTCTCCCTCCTTTTCCTTCCCTACCACTCCTTTCCTTCAATCCTCCTTCTCTTCCTCCCTTTCCTTTCTACCCTCCTTTTCCCTTCTCCCCTCCCTTTCCTTCCCTATCACTCCATACTTTTACCACTCCCTTTCCCTTTCTGCATCCTTTCCCTTCCTATCCTCCTTTCCCTTCTTATCCTCCTTACTCTTCCTACCCTCCCTTTCCTTCCTACCCTCCTTTCCCTTCCTACCCTCCCTTTCCTTCCTACCCTCCCTTTCCTTCCTACCCTCCCTTTCCTTCCTACCTCCTTTCCCTTCCCTATCCTTCCTATCCATCCTTATCTTCCTACCCTCCCTTTCCTTCCTACCCTCCTTTTCCTTCCTCCCTTTCATTAATCATCTACTCTTCCCTCCTTTCGCTCTACCACTCCTTTCCTTCCCTTTCATCCACTTCCTTACTCAACACCTCCTTTCCTTCCTACCATCTACCATTCCCTGCTCCTTTCCTTCATCCTCCATACTCTTCCTACCACTCCTTTCCTTTCTACCACTCCCTTTCCTTCCCTCCTTTTCCCTTCCTACCTCCTTTCCTTTTTCTACCATCCCTTTCCTTCCTATCCTCCCTTTCCCTTCCTATCCTCCTTACTCTTCTACCACTCCTTTCCCTTCCTACCACCCTTTCCTTCCTACCCTCCTTTCCTTCCTATCACTCCCTCTTCCTACTCCTTTCCTTTCTACACTCCTTTCCTTCCCTACCACTCCCTTTCCCTTCCTACCCTCCTTTCCCTTCCTATCTCCATACTCTTCCTCCTTTCCCTTCCTCCTTTCCTTCCTACCACTCCTTACTCTTCCCTACCACTCCTTACTCTTCCCCTACCACTCCTTTACTCTTCCTCCTTTCCTTTCTCCTTTCCTTCCTCCTCCTTTCCTTCCTACCACTCCTTATCTTCCTACCACTCCTTTACTCTTCCCTACCACTCATACTCTTCCTCTCATTTATCCTTCCCTCCACTCCTTTCCTTCTCTCACTCCTTACTCTTCCCTACCACTCCTTTCCTTCCACCACTCCTTTCCTTCCCCTCCTTTCCCTTCTACCACTCCCTTTCTCTTCACTACCACTCCCTTCTCTTCCTACCACCTTTTCCTTCCTACCCACTCCTTTCCCTTCCTACCACCCTTACTCTTCCTACCCTCCTTTACTCTTCCCTACCCACTCCTTACTCTTCCTCCCTTACTCTTCCTACCATTTACTCTTCCTCACCCTCCCTTTCCCTTTCTACCCTCCTTCCCTTCCACCCTCCTTTCCTTCCCTACCACTTCCCTTTCCTTCCCTCCCTTACTCTTCCCTACCACTCCATACTCTTCTCTCCTCCCTTTCCTTTCTACCCTCCTTCCCTTCCTACCCTCCTTACTCTTTCTACCCACTCCTTTCCTTTCTCTGCTCATCTTACCACCTTACTCTTCCTACCCTCCTTTATCTTCCTCCTTTCCCTTTCTCCTCCTTCCTACCACTCTCCTCTTCCCTCCCTCCTTTCCTTTCCTACCACTCCTTTCCTTCCTCATCACTCTCTTTCTACCACTCCCTTACTCTTCCTACCCTCCTATCTTTCCTCCCCTTACTCTTCCCACTCTCTTACTCTTCCCTACCCTCCCTTTCCTTTCTACCCTCCTTTCCCTTCCTGCCACTCCCTTACTCTTCCTACCACTCCCTTATACCTTTCCTCCCTTACTCTTCCTACCACTCCTTACTCTTTCTACCTCCCTTATTCTTCCCTCCTTACTCTTCCTACCACTCCCTTTCCCTTTCTGCCACTCCATTCCCTTCCTCCCTTACTCTCTACCACCCCTTACTCTTCCTACACTCCCTCTTCCCTACCACTCCCTTTCCTTTCTACCACTCCTTACCCCTTCACCACTCCTTATATTTACATCCACCACTCATTTCATATATTTCTCATCCACTCATCCTCCCTCATACCATCACTTACTCCTCTGCCATCATTCCATCCTCATGCCAAACATCCTCCACCTTATCCCACGACTCATTACATCATTTCATTCCCTTCCCTCCCATCCATTCCACCATCACCCAACCATATGCCTCTCTACCACCCCATTTCTTCCTCAGCCATCATGCTCCTGCCATCTCCTCCCTTTATCCATCATTTCATTCCTGCCATCATATCTTCCTGCCCATCATGCTCTTCCATCGCTTTCGCTCTGCCATCGCTTTCGCTCTGCCATCGCCCATATTCCCTCTGTCGCTTTCGCTCTGCCGCTCGCTTTCGCTTCCTGCCATCGCTTATATGCCATCGCTTATCGCCATGCCATGCTCGCCTGCCATCTCTTCTTCGCCATCTCATATCATTTCCCATGCCCATCATTTTCATTCCTGCTCCGCTCATTCACCATCAGTTTAATGTTATGCCATCGTGCGCCGTCTGCCATCGACAAACCTGCCATCGTATGTTCGCATCGGCTCGCTCTGCCATCCATTATCTTCCTGCCATCGGCCGCTGTTCATCATCGCTCGCTCTGCCGCTCGCTCGCTCTGCCATCATGCTGTTCATACCGTATGCCACCATCATATGTTTCCGCCGCCTTATATTTCCTTAACCATCATACTCTTCCATCGCTTTCGCTTTCTGCTTCCTGCCATCGCCCTCTTCCTGCCGCTCCTTATCTTCCTACCACTCCTTCTCTTCCCCTGCCACTCCCTTTCGCTTCTGCCATCTCTTTCCATTCCTGCCATCGCCCATATTTCCTGCCATCGCCCATATTTCCTGCCATCGCTTATGTTCCTGCCATCATATATTTCCTGCCATCGTATCTTCCTCCATCATATCTTCATAGCCGCGTATGTTCGCGCGTCGCCATCATTTTCACGCCGTTCCTGCCATCATTTCATTCCTGCGCCGCTGTCATTCCCGCCTTCCATCGCTTCCCTGCCACATCGCTCGGCCTCTGCCATATAGCGCCATTCCTGCCATCATATGTTGCCATCATGCTCTTCCGCCATCATGCTATCTTCCTGCCATCATGCTCTTCCTCACCCCCCCCATCGTATCTTCCACCATCACTATCTTCCCCTCTCCACGCTTTCGCCACATCATGCTCTTCCTGCCATCGCTCACTCCCATCATGCTCTTCACTCACCCATCCACACATCTTACTCCATCATGCCATTTCCCTGCCATCATTTGCTCTTCCTGCCACTCCTTTCGCTTTCTCCCACTCCACTCTTCCACTCCATACTCTTCCTGCCACTCCTTTCCTTTCTGCCACTCCATACTCTTCCTACCACTCCATTTTCCTTCATACCTTCCCTCTTCCTTTCCACTCCACTTTCACACTTCCCCCTCCCTTTCCTTCCTACCACTCCCTTTCCTTTCTCCCTCCTTTCGCTTTCTACCCATCAACCATTCCTCCACCCCCATTCCCTTCCTACCACTCCACCCTCTCTACACTCAACTTTCCTTCCACTCCACTCCCTCTACCACTCATTCCATTCCTCACCACTCCATTCCTTCCATCACTTTCATTCCACCATCATTTTCCCTCTCCCATCCCTCTCTCACCATTCCCTTTCCATCCTCAAACCACTCCTCGCTCTACCACTCATTACCGCTCCCACTCCTTACTCTTGCTCATTTCTCCCAACCATCCATTTACCCTTCCCCACCATCACTTTCCTTCCACTCCACTTCCTCCCATACTCCTTCCCTCCCACTCCCTTTCCTTCCCTACCCATCGCCCTCATCGGCCTGTCTGCATCATAACCTTATATTCCTGCCATCGCCCGCTACGCTCGCTCGCTGCCGCTCGCGCCATTCCGCCATCGCTCGCCCTTTCTTCCTGCCATGCCTGTCATCGCTTATTTCCTCCGTTTATCTTCCCTGCCATCGCTCGCTCTGCCGCCCCTTATGTTTGCCATCGCGCCATTCCTGCCATCCCTTATATTTCACTGCCCATCATATCTTCCTGCCATCACATTTATCTTCCTGCCACTCCTTTCCTTTCTGCCACTCAGCCTGCTCTTCCTCTCCTCCTTTCCTCTCTACCACTCCTTTCCTTTCTGCCACTCCTTTCATTCCACTCGCTTTCCTTCCTGCTCCCACCGCTTTCTCCTTTCATTACCACTCCCTTTCATTTTGCCACTCCTTCCTTCACTCCCTTTCACTCTGCCACTCATTTTCATTCCTGCCATCGCCCATCCCCTGCATCGCTTTCGCTGCCATCGCGCCATTCCTGCCGCTCCTTGCGCTCTGCATGCCCGCTCTGCCCATCATATGTTCATTAGAACTCACGCTCTGCCATCGCGCCATTCCTGCCATCATTGTTCTTGCCTCCTTTCCTTCCTCTGCCACTCCTTTCCTTCTCTGCATCGCATTCATTCCTACCATCCCTTTCGCTCTCCACTCCTTCGCTCTACCACTCCATGCCCATTATTCCCTCACCCTTTCACTCTGCCATCATACTCTTCCTTCCACTCCCTTTCCTTTCTACCCTCCCTTCCTTCCTACTCCTTTACCTTCTTACCTCCTTTCCCTTTCTGCACTCCTTTCCCTTCCTCCTTCCTACCACTCCTTTCCTTTCTGCACTCCTTCCTTTCTGCCACTCCTTACCCCTTCATTCCATCACCATCCTCCACTCCTTACTACCTCACCACCTTCCCTTCCTGCCACCACCATATCCTTCCTTCCACTCTTATATTTCTCTCTTTCATTCCTGCCACTCCCTTACAGTACATTCCTTCTCATGCCATCATTCCATCATCATCTTCATCCCTGCCATCCATTATCCTTTATGCCACATCACATGCCCTACCACCGGCACCATTCCTGCCATCATGTTTTACCCGCCACCATGCTCTTCCTGCAGCTTTCACCCACTTTCCACCACTCATACACTTCCTGCCACTCCTTTCCTCTGCCACTGCTTACTACTCTTCACCACCCTTTCCTCTACCACCTTTCCTACCATCATACCCTTCCCTTCCACTCCCTTACTCTTCCATGCTCCTTACCCTTCCCTACTCCTCCCTTCTCTTTACCACTCCCTTTCATTTCCTACCAATCATACTCTTCCTGCCACTCCCTTTCCCTCCCCATATCTTCCCATCATCGCTCGCTCATCAGCCACACCATCATATCTTCCACCATCACACAACCATCACCATCATCCAACCAACTTTCATTCCCATCATCCTTTCTGCACTCCTTTCCTTTCTACCCATCCATTTCTCTTCTCTGTCCTTTCCTTTCTACCCTCCTTTTACTCCTACCTCCCTTTCCTTCCTCACCCTCCATTTCTCTTCCACTCCTTTCCTTTCTACCCTCCTTTCCTTCCTACCCTTTCCTTTACATATCCCTTTCCTTCCTACCCTCCATTTCCTTCCTACCACTCCTTTCTCTTCCTACTCCTTTCCCCTTCCCCCTCCTTTCCTTTCTACAACTCCCTTCCTTTCTACCACTCCTTTGCCTTTCTACCACTCCTTTCCTCTGCATCTTTCATTCCTGTCATTCATTTTATCTTCTCATCATCACCTTCCTGCCATCACTTGCTCTTCCTGCCATCCTCCATTCCTGCCATCCTTTCTCTTCCTGCCATCATATGTTCACGATCGCTTTCCTTCATTCACCCACTCCTTTCATCTTCCTGCATCATGCTCTTCCTCACCATCCTTTCTCTGCCATCCCTTTCATTCCTGCCACTCCGTTTAACCTCTGCTTATCTTCCCTACCCTCCATACCTTCCTGCCACTCCTTTCCCTTCCTGCTATCCCTTTATCTACCTACCACTCCCTATCCTCCATCGCTCCATTACTATCGTTTACTCTTCCTACCTGCTTTCGCTCCATTGCCATCGTTTATCTACCCTGCCCCACTCTTTCTGCCATCTTTCCATTCCTATCATCTCCATTCCTGCCATCCGTTTATCTTCTCTCATCCTCGCTTTCTGCCATCATATCTTTATACCATCACATTATCTTCTCTTATTATCTTCCCTCTTCATCAGAACTGCTTTGCATCTCGCTTCACCCATCATGCTCTTCCTCTCTACCACTCTTATCTTTCCCTCACACCACTCCTTTCCTATCTTCCTCTTACCATATCTTCCCTACCATCTTTCGCTCTCTGCCCTATCCCTTTCTTATCCTTCCATTATGCCTCATGCTCTTCCTCTACTCCTTATCTTCCTACCATCACCTCACTCTCCCACTCCTCTCACCTCTACCATCCCTTTCCTCTCTTTCATATGCACATCATGTTTCCATCATATCTTTCTACCTTATCTTTACATCCTTTATCTTCCACCATCACTTTCCTTTCTGCCACTCCTTTCCCATTTCCTGCATATTATCATTTCTGCTCATATCTTTCTGCCACTTACCTTCCTGCCATCACCTTTCTCTTCCTTCCAGCCTCTGCCATCATTTTCCATTTCTGCCACTCCACCCTCCTGCTACACTCCATTCTCTTTCTGCCCCTTATCTTCCACACCACTCCATTTTACTCTTCCTACCATCCCCTTTCCCTTTCTACCCTTGTCTTCCATTTCTGCTCCTTCCCTTTCACTCCTTTCCGCTGCCACTCCCTTACATTTCTACCACTCCATACTCTTCCTACCTCCTTATCCTTCCCACTCCTTTCCTTTCTGCCACTCCTTACTCTTCCACTCCTTTCATTTCTGCCACTCCTTTCATTTCTACTCTACTCTTCCTCCTTTCTACCCTCCTTACTCTTCCTACCACTCCTCTTCCTCCCCCTTTCCTTTCTGCTCCCTTATCTTCCCTACCACTCCCCTCACTTCTCTGCCTCATTTACTTCCTGCCACTCCTTCTTCCTCTGCATCCCTTCATTTTCTGCTCCATACTCTTCCTCTCTCCTTCCTTTCTGCCCTCCCTCGCTCTGCCACTCCTTTTCCTTTCTATCCATTTGCTCTCTGTCCCATACGCTCTACCACCTTACTCTTCCTGCCACTCATACTCTTCCTCTACTCCTTTCTGCCTCCCTTTCCTTTCTACCTCCTTCCTTCCTACCCTCCATTTCCTTTACCATTTCCTTACCCTTTCTACCTTCCTCTTCCTCCTTTCCTTCCTACCACTCCTTACTCTTCCTACCATCCTTTCCTTTCTACCCTCCTTTCCTTCCTCCTTTCCTTCCTGCCATCATTTCCACCTTATCTTCCTCCATCATTATCTTCTCTTTCCCTTCCTGCCATCCTCGCTCTGCATCTGATTTCATCTCTGCCTTATCTTCCTGCCATCATGCTCTTCCTGCCACTCCTTTCTCCTACCCCATTCTTTCCCTACCACTCCTCCCCCTTCTCACCCTCCTTTTCCTCTCCACTCCTTATCTTCCTCCCTCGCTTTCCTTCCTACCACTCCTTTCCGCTCTACCCTCCTTTCCTTCCTCCTCCTTCCGCTCTACCACTCATACTCTTCCTGCCACTCTGTTTTCCTTCTCCTTCTTCCTCTATCCCTTGCTTTCTACCACCCCTTACTCTTCCTACCCATCACACTCCTCTACCACTCCCTTCCCTTCCTACACTCCTTCCTTTCTGCCCACTCCTTTCCTTCCTCTCCTTTCCTCTGCCACACCTTTCCTTCCTACTACTCCTTTCCTTTCTAATTCCTTATATTCCCTTCTTCCTTATCTTCCTGCCATCCTTCTCCTTCCCTCTGCCATCCCTGCTCTTCCTTCCTTACTCTTTCTGCATACTCTTCCCTCCTTCCCTTTCTCCTCCTTTCCTCTCCCTCCTTTACTCTTCCTACCACTCCTTCACTTTCTGCCACTCTTTCCTTTCTAGCTCCTCTATTTCCTGCCACTCCTTTCCTTCCTACCACTCCCTTGCTCTTCCTGCCCACTCCTTTCGCTTTCTACCACTCTCTCTTCCCCATTTCTCACCCTATCCCTTACCCATCTCCTCCTTCTCATCCTTCCTCTCCCTTTCTCTTGCTACTCCTTTCCTTCTCCCTTATCTTCCCTTCCTCCCTTTCCTTTCTGCCACCCTAATCATACCACTCCTTTCCTTCCTACCATCATACCACTCATACTCTTCCTACCACTCCCTTTCTGCCACTCATATTCCCTATTCCTCCATTTCTCTTCCTACCACTCCCTCCTTTCCCTTCCCTCACCCTCCCTTTCACTTTCTACCACTCATACTCTTCCTACCACTCCCCTTTCCTTTCTGCCTCCTTTACTCTTCCTCCTTCTCTTCCTACCCTCCTTTCCTTCCTACACCATTTACTCTTTACCACTCCTTCCCTTCCCTACCCTCCCTTTCCCTCCTTTCCTTCCCTACCCTCCTTTCCTTCTACCATTCTACTCTTCCTACCCTCATTTACTCTTCCTACCCTCCTTTTCCCTTTCTGCCTCCTTTCCTTCCTACCCTCCCCTTCCCTTCCTACCACTCCCTTTCCTTCCCGCTCTTATCTTCCTACCCTCCTTTCCCTCTCTACCCTATGCTTCCCACTCCTTTCCCTTCCTCTCTCCTTACGCTCTACCCCATTTACTCTTCCTCACCGTTCCATCCTTTCTACCCATCATCTCTTCCTACCATTTCCTTCCCTTTCCCTCCACTCCTTTCGCTCTGCCACTCATTTACTCTTCCTACCGTTCCTTACCTTTCTACCACCTTACTCTTCCTACCATCACCCCCTCACTCCTACTTCCTTTCTACCACCCATTACTCTTCCTACCACTCCTTACCTTTCTACCACTCCCTTCCTCTTCCCTATTCCTTACCTTTCTACCCTCCTTACCTTTCTACACCTTCTCTTCCTACCACTCCTTACTCTTCCCTCACTCCTTCCATTCCTACCACTCCTTTCCTTTCTACCACTCCTTTCCTCTACCATTCCTTACTTTCTACCACCCCTTATCTTCTCTACCCCTTACTCTTCCTACCACTCCTTACTCTTCCTCCCTCCTTTACTCTCTCTATCTTCCTGCATCACATTTATCTTCCTCATGCCCTTCTCTCCTTTCCTTTCTACCTACTCCCTTCCCTGCCCACTCCCTTACTCTTCCTTCTCCATATCTTCCCTCCATCTACTCTTCCTCTGCTCCTTATCTTCCTACCCTCCTTCTCTTCCTACCACTCCTTTCCTTTCTACCACTCATGCTCTTCCCCTACCTCCTTACTCTTCCACTCCTTACTCTTCCACCACTCCCTTCTCCTTCTACCACCCCCTTTCCTTTCTACCCTCCTTTCCCTTCCTACCACCCCCTTTCACTCCTTACTCCTACCCTCCCTTACTCTTCCTACCCTCCTTACTCTTCCTCCTTTCCTTTCTACCCACCTTTCCTTTCTACACTCCTTTCCTTCCTCTACCCCTTACTCTTCCTACCCACTCCTTACTCTTCCTCCACCCTTTCCTTTCTACCACTCCATACTCTTCCTCCTTTTCCTCTCCCACTCATACCCATCCCCCTCTTTCTCCCTTATACTCTTCCTCACCACTCCTTTCTCTTCCTCCCTCCTCCCTTATATTTCCTACCCACTCCATTTATCTTACTATCCTTTTCCTTTCTACCACTCCCTTTCCTTTCTCTGCCCCTTTCCTTTCTACCATCCTTTCATTCCTCCCTCCACTCCTCTCCATCCCTCTTCCTACCACTCCTCTCTCTACCACTCATTCCTACCACTCATCTCCTTCATTCTCTTCCCTTTCCCTACCTCCACTTACTCTTACTCTTCTCACCCTCCCCCTTTTCCTTCCTACCCACTCCCTTACTCTTCCCTACCACTCATTTCCTCTTCTCTCCCTTACTCTTCTACCACTCCTTTCTCTACCACCCCTTTCCTTCCTACCACCCCTTTCTTCACCACCTTTTCCCTTTCTACCACCTTTCCTTTCTACCACTCCTAGTCATTGTCATCACTACCCACCCAGGCAGTAGGTGGTAGGCAGCTACCAAACAAGGAGTACTACCGCCTGGGAAGATACTGGAAGCATAATAAGAACATAAGAATGGAAACTGCAGCGGGCCTATGACCCATACTGGGCAGTCCCGTTTACCCAACCTATTGCTCATATAAGCATCCAACCTATGTTTGAAGCAATTCAGCGTATTCGAGTTAATGATGATATTTGGTAACTTGTTCATTCATCCCTACTCTGTTTCCAAACCAGTGTTTACCTATTTCACGCCTAAATCTAAATTTGTCTAATTTAAAACCATTGTTACGAGTTCGCTCCTGGTTGGATAGTTTCAGTACCTTTGTAATGTCCCTTTGTTTAGCCCTGCCTTCCACTTATACACCTCTATCAGGTCGCCCCTCGCTCTACGTCTCTCGAGGGAGTGCAAATTAAGATGCTTTAACCTGTCTCTATACTCAAGGTTTCTAATGCCCGGGATTAGTCTTGTCATTCTCCTCTGAATTCTTTCCAAGGATTCTATATCCATTCTGTAATACGGTGACCAGAACTAAACTGCGTAATCCAGGTGTGGTCTCACAAGCGCAAGATACAGTTTTAGGATGACCTCGCTAGTCTTGTAACTAACACTCCTTTGTATGAACCTGTATGTATATTCTGTATTATGTATGCTGTATTATATATTATGTATGTATATGATGTATGTGCTCCATTTATATATATTATTTATTCAGCCTAGCTAGCAGCGTGTGGCAATGTTATTACCATGTCCCACATGCTTAATTAATGTGCCTGGCGACGTATGGAAGCTGTTATTGTCTCACTTGCCATACGTCGTCTATAGAGCAGTTGACAAGCAGCCAGGTTGAGGAGCGGTACTCCCCTTGTGTACATATCTCTTATCCAGTAAATCGAACCTACAAAACTATACAGGTGTTTGTGTTCGCTCCTGTATATTGAACTTATTACCCAGAACATTGAACAGAACCCAAGTACTTTATTAGCCTTGTTACGAGCAAAAACACATTGTTTACTTGGCTTAAGGTTCCTACTTATCATTACTCCTAAATCTCTCTCGCAGTCGAATTTCTCTATGGCATCGTTGTTCATCTGGTATCTGGTTTCCCTGTTTACATCTCCTATACTGAGCACTTTACATTTGTCCACGTTGAATTTCATCTGCTGAGCCTTGGGGAACTCCACTAGTGACGTTGCTCCAATGGGACTTAGTGCAGTTAATGCTCACTGGCTGTTTCCTGTCCTGTAACCACGCCCTAATCCATTTAAGGATATTACCTTTGATGCCATGTGCTTCTACCTTTCTAATTAGTCTTTCGTGGGGAACTCTGTCGAAGGCTTTGCTAAAGTCGAGATATACCACATCATAATTGTGCCCCTCGTCCACCGATTCGAAAACTGATGAAAAGAATGTTAATAGAGTAGTTAGACATGAATGCCCTCTTGTGAAGCCATGCTGGGAATCATTGATCAACTTGTGCTTCTCCAGGTGGTTCCGAAT
Organism: Homarus americanus; assembly: GCF_018991925.1. NCBI lineage: Eukaryota > Metazoa > Arthropoda > Malacostraca > Decapoda > Nephropidae > Homarus > Homarus americanus. The sequence goes on from NW_024727201.1 coordinate 164,261, forward strand.
AGAGTTTGAAATGATTGATTCTAGTAGTTTGCCTACTATTGATGTTAGGCTGATTGGGCGGTAGTTAGAGGATAGTGATCTATCCCCCTTCTTGAAAATCGGTATGACATTCGCTATCCTCCAGGATTCTGGTACTACACCTGTTTTTAAGGACATGTTAAACAACTTTGCTAAGGGCATACTAAGCTCTTCCTTACATTCCTTTAATACTCTGGCAAATATCTCATAGGGACCAGGTGACTTATTAGGCTTTAGTTTGTGTATTTGCTTACTAACATCGTTACTAGTCACTACTATCTCGCTTAATTTGTTTTCTTCACTATCTCTGAATAGAGTCGGTGCCCCGGGTATCATGTTTACATTTTCGGTGGTGAAAACTGTTGAAAAATATTTATTCAAATTATTGCTCATTTCTCCGTTGTTGTCAGTGAGCTCGCCGGTCTGACCGTATTGGTCCAATCGTTTCTTGTGTTTTAGTTTGATACATTTGGTAGAATCCTTTGGGGTTTGTCTTCGCCTCCCTTGCTATCCTTACCTCATTATTCGTCTTGGCTTTCCTTATCTCGGTTTTAATCCTACTCGCCAATACCTTATAATAATCCTGGAGGTAAATTTCGCCATGATTTATCCTTCTACTTGTAGCCTTCCTTTGGCCAATGATGTTTTTTAAATAATTATTTATCCATTTAGGGTCATTGTTGTCTGATCTGAGTTTTTTGTATGGTATGTTCTGCCTTTGTGCATTAAGTAACTTATTATTTAAATTGTCGTGGAACTCGGCTATCTCAGATCTCGTTATCAGGTAGGTGTCATCTGTCAGGTTCACGCCCAAGCGCGACACCCCTTCTCTCAGCTGCTTCTTTAAACTGTCAAAGTTTGCCCTTCTGAAATCTGGGACTTTAGTGGAATTTTCCTTACGTCTGCCTGAAAATCCAACTGGAATCTAATTTCTTTGTGATCGCTGTTTGTAAGTTCGCTCCCTACCTCGACATTGCTAATGAGGTTTTCTCTGTTCAACAGAACTAAATCGAGTATATTATTACCCCAGGTGGGTTCGGTTATATGTTGACTTAGGAAACAGTCCTGGATCATTTCGAGAAAATCCTCTGATTCTGAGTTACCCGTAAGGTCAGTCCAATCTATTTGGCCAAGGTTAAAGTCGCCTACTATACAGACTTTGTTGTGTATGGAAGCCCTGCGCATTTCATCCCAGATAAGTCTCTCATTGACTCTTATCAAGATTGGGAGGTCTATATATTACTCCTGTGATTAATTTTTCCCGACCGTCGTTTAATTCTATCCAAATTGTTTCTGTATTCCGCTCACTTTTTATTTCCTTATTTATTTCACACTTCAAGTTATCCCTGACATAGATTGCTACTCCGCCTCCTTTCCTGGTCTGCCTATCGGTATGGAACAATTTGTAACCCGCAATTTGGTATTCGACAGGTAACTCACGTGAGTCTAGGTTGATCCATGTTTCAGTGAATGCTATTATGTCAATTTTTTCGGTACATACCAAGGCCCTCATATCATCCATTTTGTTTCTCATACTTCTACTGTTCTCGTAGTAGACATTTAAGTTAGTCGTGTTCTGAGTCCTCCCTTTACCGCGTTAGTTTAAACTCCCTGTCTGCTTTAGTTTTGTCGTCATTCCTAACACTATTTCCCTGTAATCATTCACTTTGTTTACCTGCTCCCACTGCAGTCTCCTCCTGTGTTGTCTAATGGTAGACCCTGCTGCCATATGGCATCACAAAATTGTGACCAAGTCCCAGGTCGCTGACCTGACTTTCTGCCTCATTTACACACAATTGCAGGGTCTCAATTGTTTCTCTTACTTTGACAACACAACATACATATATTGTTTCTCACTATTGATCTTTCTTTTTCATTTTTGTATTTCTTTATTATTATTATTATTATTATTATTATTATTATTATTATTATTATTATTATTATTATTATTATCATCATGGGGAGGAGTAGGAGGAGGAGGAGGAGGAATAGGAGGAGGAGGAGGAGGAGGGAGTAGGAGGAGGAGGAGGAGGAGTAGGAGGAGGAGGAGGGAGGAGGAGGAGGAGGAGGAGGAGGAGGAGGAAGAGGGGGAGTAGGAGGAGGAGGAGAATAAAATATGATATAAAATAACTATAATGTATAATAGATGTATGATGAATGATGTATGATGTATGATGAATGATGTATGATGTATGATGAATGTTATTTTATTGATTTATTTTTAATTGCTAAGATTTGTATTACCGGTTAGGTTAGGTTAGGTTAGGTTAGGTTAGGTTAGGTTCCTGGAGGAGGTGTTCATCTTGAGATATATCTGTCTGTTTCTGCGTCATCTCTCTCTCTCTCTCTCTCTCTCTCTCTCTCTCTTTCTCTCATTATCTCCTTTGTGACTTGTCTTACTTAAGTAATTTGTTTGTCTATCTATCTATCTATCTATCTATCTATCTATCTATCTATCTATCTGTCTGTCTGTCTGTCTGTCTGTCTGTCTGTCTGTCTGTCTGTCTGTCCGTCTGTCTGTCCGTCTGTCTTATTCTTATATAAGACAGCCATATAGGAAGGACAAGAGAGAGAGAGAGAATGTGTGTGTGTAATAATAATAATAATAAATAATAATTAACGGTTTATTGAAAGAGCATAGCAGCCAGAAGGCTGAAAATATATGCAGTGTGTGTGTGTGTGTGTGTGTGTGTATGTGTGTGTGTGTGTGTGTGTGTGTGTGTGTGTGTGTGTGTGTGTGTGTGTGTGTGTGTGAATATTTATAGCCATGAGACATCTGTTGCGTTGGGCGTCGAGGTTTTATCGACTACAAATAAAGATCACTATCTCTGAGGCATTAGGCTCCTCCGGACAGACGGCCTTGTTAGCGTGGGAACTTTGGCATCTTAATGACCAAGTGGGGGAACGGGCGTGGGCGGGGGATAGGTGGGTGTGCCTGGGGAGGGGGGAGGGGAGACTATGAACTAAAGGGAGTGGAAGCTAGGTTGTAGGTAAATGCCAGCACTATGTTGTTGGTGTAGGTGGTGGTGGTGGTAGGTAGTGGTGGTAGGTGGTGGTGGTGGTAGTAGTGGTGGTGGTGGAAGTAGCGATGTTGACCATGTTGTTGGTGGGTAGGTGGTGGTGGTGGTAGGTGGTGGTGGTGGTAGGCGGTGGTGGTGGTAGGTGGTAGGTGGTGGTGGTGGTAGTAGTGGTGGTGGAAGTAGCGATGTTGACCATGTTGTTGGTGGTTGGTGGTGGTGGTGGTGGTGGCAGTAGTGATAGTCATAAGAACAAATGGTGGTGAAGATGGTGGTAGGAGAAAAAGGTGGTGGTGATGGTGGTAGGGGGTAATATCGATGGTGATAGTGATGGTAGTAGGAGGTAATGGTGGTGATGGTGGTAGGAGGTAATGGTGATGATAGTGATGGTGGTAGTAGGTGTTATTGATAATCATAATGGCATCTCTGTTAATAGATTCTCACGTTTCAACACACGCACAGTCGTCAACACAAAGAATAATCACACGCAAATATATACAACCCAGAGCTAATCAGCATAACGTAGCTTAAGGACAAAGCTCTTTACCACTAACCATATATAAAAGCTAAGTAGTTTTCCGCCTTTAACTTTTGGTAACCCGAAGAAAATTGCTTCAAGCCGAGGCAGAGTAATAACAATAAAACGACCAATGTTATAAAAAGTACCACGAACAGAGCATCGACGCACTCATTTTATTTGTATTTTTACTGTTATTATTTTCGTCTTATTATTATTATATTAAAAAGGTAGACGATACGACCCTGATTTAATATGAAGATGCAACGGTATTTTCCTATTAGGTTAGGTCAGGATAATTTAGTTAATATTGTCTGGAAATGAAATTGGCATAATATTTTAAGTGGTATAATTTAACAATTCAAATTCAAATAAATATTATATTCGTATGTATGTATGTATATATGTATGTATGTATGTTATAATACCGGTATTTTTGGCTGGGTTATTCACTTCACAAACATCTATCCACACTTTAGCTGACAATGTTTCCTCGAGCCTCACGAATACATAAGTTACCGTTCATTATTATACAGTTTTCTCTTTCTTGTTTTTGAGTAATAATTGTGGTGACGATGGTGATGATGGTGGTAGGAAGTAATGGTGACGATGGTGGTAGGAAGTAATGGTGACGATGGTGGTAGGAAATAAGATAAAAACCCTAATAAATTATAAGCCAGTAAATAAACAAACACCATCCAGCCACTCATCTGAACAGCGACTGAACATATCCCAGCGAATTGATTTTGTGTGCTTTCCCTTTGTCGTAATTCGGATAGTAAGGCGATAATTAAGGGGGGATTGTGGATATCGATGGGTAATGGGTTAGTGGGTGGGTGCATGGGTAATGGGTTAGTGGGTGGGTGCATGGGTAATGGGTTAGAAGGGGGGTGGATGGGTAATGGGGACGATGTAGAAAATTATTGTAGTAATGTGGAGGAAGAGGATAAGGTTACAGGCTGTCAGGTGAGTTATTACTTTAACTACTACTACTACTACTTCTACTGTTACTTCTACTTCTACTACTACTACTACTACTACTACTATTACTTCTACTTCTACTACTACTACTACCACCACCACCAGCGCGGCTCACTCATGCTCAACATTTGGCCAATATCACTATGTGCAGTGAATCACCAAGTGGGGTATAATTGCCTTTTTTTCCTCAAGTGACCGCTAATCACCTCCCCAACTTACAGATGGTCGGCAGTAACGATCATAAAAATTCCCACGTTGTCTGTTTTATTGTGCTTGTGTGTATAAATATGGTTATTAATGTTTCTAATTGTTTATACCGGGGTTATGTAACGAGGGTGTAAATTAACCCTAAGTTGTGGTACCGTTATGAAGGGGCCTGAGTATAAATGTTTACGTCTGCAGTCATTGTTTTTTTTTTTTTGTAGTATTTGGTTAAAGATGAGAGGTTGTTTTCACGCTTTGTTTTGACGATTAGAAAGTATTTAATTGATTAATGGGCATTTGATAGCTAGATGAGGTATTTTTGCATGTGTACATCTTTTTCAAGCCTTTCGATTTTTTTTTTCGGAGGCGAGACTAAGTTTATTTTACCCGCCATTTTATTATTTTTAGGTGAATTTTATTATTCTCTTCCTTCAACCTTTCCTCTTATTTTTTTTCACTTATTTATTTCTCTATTGACCTTTTCATGCAGTTTATTATCTATCTTCAATTTGAATATGACATAAAACATTTTTTTACAGTAGTTCTACCTCAATATCGTTTTCTTTTAATGCTTCCTCGTGCATCCAAAGGTTTAAAACATTTAGAGTTCAGATTCTCATAGTGCAGGAGGGTTAGGAGGTCAGGTTTAGCTTAGGTTAGAAATTAAATAAGTCTGATTTTGGTTAGGTTAGGTTAGGTTAAGTTAGGAATTAAGTAGGATAAAATTTAGATTAGGATAGGTTGGGGCCTACAAGGACAGGGGCCCATTTGACCAGTCAGAGGATGGCGCGGGAGAGTTGCGACCTCAGGCTAAACACACACATGATATAAACAAGCAATATAAGCCGAGCTGAACGATCGTGCCCAGGCGGTATTAAATTCATTCGATTAGCAATTTCACCTTTGAATTACCACCACTGGCCAGGTATATTGCGCTAAGCTGGCCCCTGAAAGAATTACGACGGTGGTGGTGATGGTGGTGGTGGTAGTGGTGGGGGTGGTAGTGGTGGTAGAGGTGGGGGTGGTGGTAGTACTGGTGATGGTGGTAGTAGTGGTGGGGGTAGTAGTGGTGATGGTGGGAGTAGTGATGGTGGTAGTAGTGGTGATGGTGGTAGTAGTGGTAATGGTAGTAGTAGTGGTGATGGTAGTATTAGTGGTGATGAGGAGGGTGGTGGCCAGTGAGGTGATGGTGTGTGTTGGGTGGTAGTAGTAGTGGTGATGGTAGTAGTAGTGGTAGTAGTAGCAATAGTGGTGATGGTAGTAGTAGTGGTGATGGTAGTAGTAGTAGTGGTGATGGTAGTAGTAGTGGTGATGGTAGTAGTAGTAATAGTGGTGATGGTAGTAGTAGTGGTGATGGAAGTAGTAGTGATAGTAGTAGTGGTAGTGGTGATGGTAGTAGTAGTGGTGATGGTAGTAGTAGTGGTGATGGTAGTAGTAGTGATAGTAGTAGTGGTAGTGGTGATGGTAGTAGTAGTGGTGATGGGAGTAGTAGTGGTGATGGTAGTACTAGTGGTGATGGTAGTAGTAGTGGTGATGGTAGTAGTAGTGGTGATGGTAGTAATAGTGATGATGGTAGTAGTAGTGGTGATGATGGTAGTAATAGTGATGATGGTAGTAGTAGTGGTGATGATAGTAGTAGTAGTAGTAGTAGTGATGGTAGTAGCAGTGGTGATGGTAGTAGTAGTAGTGGTGATGGTAGTAATAGTGGTGATGAGGTGGTGGTAGTGGTGGTGGTGGTGTAGTGGTGGTGATGGTGGGAGTAGTGATGGTGGTAGTAGTGGTGATGGTGGTAGTAGTGGTGATGGTGGTAGTGAGTGGTGATGGTAGTGAGTTGTGGTGATGGTGGTAGTGAGTGGTGATGGTGGTTGTAGGTGGTGATGGTGGTAGTAGTGGTGATGGTAGTAGTAGTGGTGATGTGGTAGTAGTCGTGATGGTGGTAGTAGTGGTAATGGTGGTAGTAGTGGTGATGGTAGTAGTAGTGGTGATGGCTAGTGGTAGTGGTGATGGTGGTAGTAGTGGTGGTAGTGGTAGTCGTGATGGTGGTAGTTGTGGTGATGGTGGTAGTAGTGGTGATGGTGGTAGTAGTGGTGATGGTATTAGTAGTGGTGATGGTAGTAGTAGTGGTGATGGTGGTGGTAGTGGTGATGGTGAGGTGGTAGTAGTGGTGATGGTAGTAGTAGTAGTGGTGATGGTAGTAGTAGTAGTGATGGTGGTAGTAGTGGTGATGGTGGTGTGGTGGTGATGGTGGTAGTAGTGGTGATGGTGGTATTAGTAGTGGTGATGGTAGTAGTGGTAGGTAGCAGTAGTGGTGATGGTGGTGGTAGTGATGGTGATGAGTGAGTGAGGTGATGGTGATAGTAGTGGTGATGGTAGTAGTAGTGGTGATGGTGGTAGTAGTGGTGATGGTGGTAGTAGTGGTGATGGTGGTAGTGGTGGTGATGGTAGTAGTAGTAGTGGGTGATGTGGTAGTGTAGTGGTGATGGTGGTAGTAGTGGTGATGGTGGTGGTAGTGGTGATGGTAGTAGTAGTGGTGGTGATGGTGTAGTAGTGGTGATGGTGGTAGTAGTGTGGGTGATGGTGGGGTAGTGAGTGGTGATGGTAGTAGTAGTGTAGTGGTGATGGTGGTAGTAGTAGTGATGGTGAAGTAGTAATGGTGATGGTGGTAGTAGTGATGGTGGTAGTAGTGGTGATGGTGTTAGTGGTGGTGATGGTAGTAGTAGTAGTGATGGTAGCAGTGGTGGTGATGGTGGTAGTAGTGATGGTGATGGTAGTGGTGATGGTGATGGTGAAGTGATGGTGGTAGTAGTGGTGATGGTGTGTTGGTGATGGTGGTAGTGGTGGTGATGGTGGTAGTAGTGGTGATGGTAGTAGTAGTGGTGATGGTGTGGTGGTAGTGGTGATGGTAGTAGTAGTGGTGATGGTGGTAGTAGTGGTGATGGTGGTAGTAGTGGTGATGGTAGTAGTGAGTGGGTGATGGTGATAGTAGTGGTGATGGTGGTAGTAGTGGTGATGGTGAGTAGTGGTGGTGATGGTGAGTAGTAGTGGTGATGGTGGTGGTAGTGGTGATGGTAGTAGTAGTGGTGATGGTAGTGTGAGTGGTGATGGTGGTAGTAGTGGTGATGGTGAGTAGTAGTGGTGGTGGTGGTGAGTGAGTGGTGATGGTGGTAGTAGTGGTGATGGTGGTAGTAGTGGTGATGGTAGTAGTAGGGTGATGGTAGTAGTAGTGGTGATGGTGGTGTAGTAGTGGTGATGGTAGTAGTAGTGGTGATGGTGGTAGTAGTGGTGGTGGGTTAGTAGTGGTGATGGTTGGTGAGTAGTGGTGATGGTGGTAGTAGTGGTGATGGTGGTGGTAGTAGTGGTGATGGTGGTAGTAGTGGTGATGGTAGTAGTAGTAGTGATGGTGGTAGTGTAGTGGTGATGGTGGTAGTGGTGATGGTAGTAGTAGTGGCGATGGTGGTAGTAGTGGTGAGTGGTGGGTAGTAGTGGTGATGGTGGTAGTAGTGGTGATGGTGGTAGTAGTGGTGATGGTGGTAGTAGTGGTGATGGTACAGGACGGATCGTTCTAATATTGTGTTCTAATTAGTGTGTGTGTGACTGAAGCTGTTGTAATCTCAGGGTATTTTTTCCATAATACAATCTCGTCTAAATAAACTTTTATTTATCATTTCATTGCGGGTTTAAGAGCAAAGCTTGAGTGAGTTGTAATGATACTTTCGTTTTGTATTAAAACTTATAACACCAAAACAAAAGACGAAATAAATATACGATTTTTATCATTAATCATTCAAGTATTATATTCTGTGATAGCAACATACTACAGTTAATTATATATATATATATATATATATATATATATATATATATATATATATATATATATATGGAGTCGTGTATGTAGACTGTAATTCCTTAAGAGCCAAACTCAACGTGCTACAGAGTACTACACACCTCAGAATAGGTCAGGCTAGTGTACTCGTTAGTGGATGGTCACGGATTTGATTCCTGACTAGGGTGGATGATTGGCCTTCCTCCTCCCTCGTGCTACCAGCGATAAGTAAATACATTATCGGGTGCGCCTGTACGTGGACCAACTTCTCGGCGGACTAGCATCCTGTCAGGGTGGTCGAGTAACGCTCTATCTGCCTGGCCACCCGATGTACTATAACAGGGAAAGGCTTGTGTAAATAATATATATATATATATATATATATATATATATATATATATATATATACGATAAATATAGTGGTCCTTAAGGTGAAATTTTCAGCCAAGTGTTTATCATAAGTATCCCTCACCGTAATGGTTTAGTCAAGACAGTTTTTTGTTATAATCCTTTTAACCAAAGATGAGAGATGTAACCCACACACTCCTATAATTCCTGTGTTTACGATAACCGCGATAATTCTGATGATTTATGATAATTATGATAATCCAATATAATATGGTCACCGTAATACAAACCTCATTTAACACTACACGAGAGCCTTGTTCCTCACTAGTGCTTGTTTTATCAATTATGTCTAATAGTGTTCCTGCCATATTACCTCCTTTTTTTATACCTCGATATATTACCTTAAGGACTATAATCTCTACACACACTCATCCCGGGTGACGTGTTGGCTGTGTGTGTTGAATGGAGATTGTGATACATTCCCGCCGCGAGTCATTTGTTTTTGCGATACGCCTCGAATCAATATTTGCCTTCCCTCTAAATTGAAATAATATCTAATTCTTGTTTCCGTTATGGCCTTTTATTGAAGAAGTAGTTTATGAGTTCCTTATAAAATTATCGTTGGGATTTAATGGAGAATTAGACTTCATTTCTTGATACACAGCGGTAATGTATTCAACTACACTATGGCGGAGTAGATGAGGCTCTGTTATTTTTATTTATCTTTTTTTTTAATGTCTCTACATCTCTTTCTTTCTTTATATTTGCAAATTTTATCCTTTTTTTCTTTTCGTAACTTTAAGTAGGCCAGTAAGATGCATTCATCAGTGATCACCTGGGCGTGTTTACATTATTGGGGCGGACGGTGAAATTATCCCGCACCTGTACTGTAAGCTGGTGTGACGTAAATATTGTATTCTTGTGAACTGTTATTATTTTGTAATCTGTAGATGAACTTATAATATCAGTGCTTATATTTGTATCGGCGACTTTACCTGAATGAGAACAGAATTAACTGTTAACTGGGGACAATGTCATGTTTTTATCTTGAGTACAGTGCAGTATACAGTTGGTTCAGTTCCATAAGGTCTTTTTGTAAGAGTGGCTGTGTGTGTGTTTGTGATGGTGGTACACACACACACACACACACACACACTGGTGGGGTTAAGAGCGAGTCACATACCTGAGGACACAGGAATGTCGACCAACAGGTACCCTACGTGACCACCTCCATCTCTCTCCCTCCTCTCTCTCTCTCTTTAGTCTTCTGCACTTCTTCTTCACTCAGCCTATATTAAACAACTGGATTTCTCTCTTTATCTTTTCTTCTCTATCTCTCTCTTACGTACAGATTAACTCTTTTTTAGCGCGTGTTAGTTACCACTGCTGTGACCACAAGTATAAAACGAAGCCTGACGGAAATGCTAAGGTAATTGTACTTGTTGACAGGTTGACCACAGGTATATTTTTTAGTCCAAGTTCGTCTATCAAGTTCAAACAACGAAGGAGGCCAAAGAAGGTCAACGATAATGAAAATTCCCAAAATATATCGATCTGTTGGTGACGTTCGTTTTATTTTTCGTTAGTGTATATTTTTCTCTGTTTCTGGAATATCTTCTGGTTAAGTGAGTCACATAACTACGTCATTTTAACTCTTAATTAAGTTAAAATTTCTTAGCTCCAGTTAAGAGAGAAATGTAATGTAAGAGCCTTTGTGAATCTGCCCTTTCTTAGCTCAAGTTAAGGGAGAAATTTAACCTACGTTCCTGTGAGATTCGAGACCCACGACCCGATCAGGTAATGGAGGGTGGTGTGAGGTGGCGGACACAGGTAAGGTACGTGAGCGCATCGGACACCGTGATGACCCCTGCTGTGCCTCACCGGTAGTGGCTGCGGTGGTGCTGCTTCTGACCACGGCCCTGTCTGGTGGGGAAGGAAGAATCCAGAGAGGGAGAGGGAAGAAGGAGGAAGAGGGATGAGGTACAGGAGAGAGGGAGTTGGAGGAGGAAGGAAGGAAGGAAGGGAGGAATTAGCGGGAAAAGGTTAAAGAAGAAGGAAGAAAGGGAGGAACATGGACTAGAATAGGACAGTATAGAGAGGGTTACGGTGTACAGCTTTGGTCCATTTTGAGACTCTGATACCCAAACACACGTGGATGGATGCGTTAGCGTCTACTGTACTGTATTGAGTATCTCTAGGAAGACTATAGCCAGGTCTTCACGTTCCCTGCTTGTTTACCTTCTGCTGTGTTACTCCTCTCCTACTACCTCCCCTTCTGCTGCCTGCTTCCTTGTTGTTTACCTCTGCTTGTGTTACCTCCTCCTACTACCTCCCTCTGCTGCCTGCTTCCTTGTTGTTTACCTCTGCTGTGTTACCTCCCTCCCCTACACCCCCTCTTCTGCTGCCTGCTTCCTTGTTGTTTACCTCTGCTGTGTTACCTCTCCTCCTACCACTCCCCTTCTGCTGCCTGCTTCCTTGTTGTTTACCTTCTGCTGTGTTACCTCCCCTCCTACTTCTCCTTCTGCTGCCTGCTTCCTTGTTGTTTACCTTCTGCTGTGTTACCTTCCCTCTCCTACTACCTCCCCTCTGCTGCCTGCTTCCTTGTTGTTTACCTCTGCTGTGTTACCTTCCTCTCCCTACTACCTCCCCCTTCTGCTGCCTGCCTTTGTTGTTTACCTTCTGCTGTGTTACCTTCCTCCTACTACACCTCCCTTCTGCTGCCTGCTTCCTTGTTGTTTACCTCTGCTGTGTTACCTTCCTCTCCTACTACCTCCCTTCGCTGCCTGCTTCCTTGTTGTTTACCTTCTGCTGTGTTACTTCCCTCTCCTACTACCTCCCCTTCTGCTGCCTGCTTCCTTGTTGTTTACCTTCTGCTGGTTACCTTCCTCTCCCACTACCTCCCCCTTCTGCTGCCTGCTTCCTTGTTGTTTACTCTGCTGTGTTACCTCCTCTCCTACTACCTCCCCTTCTGCTGCCTGCTTCCTTGTTGTTTACCTTCTGCTGTGTTACCTCCTCCCACCACCTCCCTCTGCTGCCTGCTCTTGTTGTTTACCTCTGCTGTGTTACCTCCTCCCACTACTCCCCCTTCTGCTGCCTGCTTCCTTGTTGTTTACCTCTGCTGTGTTACCTCCTCCTACTACCTCCCCCTTCTGCTGCCTGCTTCCTTGTTGTTTACCTTCTGCTGTGTTACCTTCCTCTCCTACTACCTCCCTTCTGCTGCCTGCCTTGTTGTTTCTTGTACCTTTCCACTATGTTACCTTCCCTTCCCACTACCTCCCTTCTGCTGCCTGCTTCCTTGTTGTTTACCTTCTGCTGTGTTACCTTCCTCTCCTACTACCTCCCCTTCTGCTGCCTGCTTCCTTGTTGTTTACCTTCTGCTGTGTTACCTCCCTCCACTCCTCCCCTCTGCTGCCTGCTTCTTGTTGTTTACCTCTGCTGTGTTACTCCCTCCCACTACCTCCCTCTGCTGCCTGCTTCCTTGTTGTTTACCTTCTGCTGTGTTACTCCCTCCCACTACTCCCTCTGCTGCCTGCTTCCTTGTTGTTTACCTTCTGCTGTGTTACCCCTCCTCTACTCACTCTCCCTTCTGCTGCCTGCTTCCTTGTTGTTTACCTCTGCTGTTACCTCCCTCCCACTACCTCCCCTCTGCTGCCTGCTTCCTTGTTGTTTACCTCTGCTGTGTTCTTCCTCCTACTCACCTCCCCTCTGCTGCCTGCTTTGTTGTTTACCTCTGCTGTGTTATTCCTCTCCTACTACCTCCCTTCTGCTGCCTGCTTCCTTGTTGTTTACCTTCTGCTGTGTTACCTCCCTCTCCTACTACCTCCCCTTCTGCTGCCTGCTCTGTTGTTTACCTTCTGCTGTGTTACCTCCCTCTCCCACTACCTCCCCTTCTGCTGCCTGCTTCCTTGTTGTTTACCTTCTGCTGTGTTACCTTCCTCTCCTACTACCTCCCCTTCTGCTGCCTGTTTCCTTGTTATTTACACTTCTGCTGTGTTACCTCCCTCTCCTACTACCTCCCCTTCTGCTGCCTGCTTCCTTGTTGTTTACCTTCTGCTGTGTTACCTTCCCTCCCACTACCTCCCCTTCTGCCTGCTTCCTTGTTGTTTACCTTCTGCTGTGTTACCTTCCTCCCACTACCTCCCCTCTGCTGCCTGCTTCCTTGTTGTTTACACCTCTGCTGTTACCTCCCTCCCCACTACCTCCCCTCTGCTGCCTGCTTCCTTGTTGTTTACCTTCTGCTGTGTTACCTTCCTCCTCCTACTACCTCCCCTTCTCTGCCTGCTTCCTATTGTTTACCTCTCTGCTGTGTTACCTTCCCTCCTACTACCCCCCTTCTGCTGCCTGCCCTTGTTGTTTACCTTCTGCTGTGTTACCCTCCCTCTCCTACTACCTCCCCTCTGCTGCCTGCTTCCTTGTTGTTTACCTTCTGCTGTGTTACCTCCCTCTCCTACTACCTCCCCTTCTGCTGCCTGCTTCCTTGTTGTTTACCTTCTGCTGTGTTACCTTCCTCTCCTACTACCTCCCTCTGCTGCCTGCTTCCTTGTTGTTTACCTTCTGCTGTGTTACCTTCCCTCTCCTACTACCTCCCTCTGCTGCCTGCTTCCTTGTTGTTTACTTCTGCTGTGTTACCTCCCTCTCCTACTACCTCCCCTTCTGCTGCCTGCTTCCTTGTTGTTTACCTCTGCTGTGTTACCTTCCTCCCACTACTCCCCTTCTGCTGCCTGCTTCCTTGTTGTTTACCTCTGCTGTGTTACCTTCCTCCCTACTACCTCCCTTCTGCGCCTGCTTCCTTGTTGTTTACCTTCGCTGGCTTACCTCCTCTCCTACTACCTCCTTCTGCTGCCTGCTTCCTTGTTGTTTACCTTCGCTGTTACCTTCCTCTCTACTACCTCCTTCTGCCTGCTTCCTTGTTGTTTACCTTCTGCTGTGTTACCTTCTCTCCTACTACCTCCCCTTCTGCCTGCCTTCCTGCTTTCCCTCCCTTCCCTCCCGCTGTCTGGCTGGTGAGCGCCACCACGACCCTGTGTGGGATCATGTCATAACAGCTACCATGACTAAGACCATCAGTGATATATCCCCGTCCTCCCTCTGGTCCAGTGCACGGCGACGCCCGACATGATCTTGGCGGTGTTGTGGAGGCCCTCATGTCACTTTTTATCATGTTTGACTCCCTCGAAACCTGTCGCCAACGCTGACGTTCATTGTCTCGTGCTGGCATAGTAACAGGTAGTATTTTGATTATTGATTGTCTTTTTTGTGAGAGATAACGTTCATTGATGTTTATTTGTTTTTAAAATATTAGTCGGTTTTGTTGGGTTGTTTTTTTTGTTGATTTTATTTGTGATATATAAATTTTTTTTGTTGGGTTAATTGGGGTTTTATAACATGACATCCAAAACCGACTGTTCACGCCCAAGCTCGCCTCGTTATACCCGCCTACCACGCCTCTCGTTATACCCATGCCCTACCACGCCTCGTTACACCCTACCGCCTCGTTATACCCACGCCTACCTACGCCTCGTTATACGCCCTACCACCTCGTTATACACCCTACCTCGCCTCGTACCCAAGCCCAACCTCGTTATACCCGCCTACCGCCTCGTTATACCCACGCCCAACCTCGCCTCGTTATACCCACGCCCTACCACGCCTCGTTATACCCCGCCCTGCCACCTCGTTATACCGCCCCTACCATCGTTACCCTACCTCGCCTCGTACCCCGCCCAACCTCGCCTCGTTATACCCCTACCGCCTCTTATACCCGCCCAACCTCGCTCGTTATACCCGCCCTACCACACCTTGTTATACCACGCCCTACCACGCCTCGTCACCCACACCACATCACATACCGCCCATTCCACCACACTACAAAACCTCATGCCCACACTCATACCCTGTACCCCACCCAGCCACGCCCGACCACGCAACCCGCTAGAAGGCGTGGTGGGCAGGCTGTATGGGCGGCCAAGCGGGAGGAGGAAGCAATGTGGGCGTAGTGAAGAGGTATCAGAATCGAGAATCGCGGTCAAAGATGCTCCAAAGTAGCCTGACCTAGAATCTATTCCAGTGTGGTCAGTTTATGTCTGTCTTTCTGTCTTCATCCATTATCATTTACCTCTGTTCATCCACTTATCTTTATCTACATATTCCTACATTTATTATAATCTACTCATCTTCATCCATCAAACCCCCCCCCCCTTCACCTAGCTCATCCACACCCCATTCTCATCTCCTCAGCCACTCACCCACCCATCTTCACCTAACTCATCCATCCATATCCTCATCCACCTATAAGTCATCAAATAGTTCCTACCTCTATCATCCAACTACCAGGAGTGGGGTTCGTTGGGTGTGGGTTCTGTAGTGTGAATTCGTTGGGTGTGGGGTTGGAATGAGTGTGGGGTTCGTTGGTGTGGGTTCGTTGGTGTGGGATTCGTTGGGTGTGGGGTTCCGTTGGGTGTGGGGTTCGTTGGGTGGGAGAGAGTTTGTGTTACGAAAATATTATCACAACATCTCACACAATCCTTTAAACAATATATATTTTTCTTTCATTTCTAAAACTCTGAAGAAACTTTTTTAAAATCTGCAGCTCACCTCCCATCCTCCTCCCTCTCTCCCTACGTCTCTCTCTCTCCCTCCCTACCCCCTATCCCCTTGGTTAACATCCTGGCTAGCACTAATCTATCTTTAGGCCGGATAATCTGTAGTTCCCGATTTTCTCCTATGATAAGACAAACGTGATGCGCAAAAAAATAAAAAGACATTCGTAAGATTTTTCCAGCGCGCGCTCAAAAAAAAAATCTAGGGAAATTTTGGCGGTAAAAACAAAAGGCGGTTGTAGAGCGTACCAGGGAAGGAGGAGGAGGGGGGATGAAGGGATAGGAGGAGGGAATGAAGGAGAGAGAGGGAAGGAAGAGAAGAATGAGGAGGGAGGACGAAGAATATGGTGGATGGAGAAAAGTGAATGCCGGTGAGAGAGAGAGAAAAACCTCAGCGCCTCCTCTTCCTCACAGGTATAAACAGGACGGATGACACACATAATTTACCTTACCTCCTGACACCTGCCCGTAATTAAGGCAGGAGATTCGCCCTTTATAGTCCAGCTTCCACCTGATTCATTCTATTCTTCCGCTTTTGGGAGATGACCCTAAATTTAAGGTCCTTTTTTTTTTAAGGGATCCCTAAGACTTTATATACATCCTCGCTTCTGGGTGTTAATTTAGGGTCTTTAAGTGTTTGTGTTTAAGGGGGTTACATCCTTACTCCTATCCTTACTTCTATTCCTCCTATTAGTGTATCTGTGTTGTCATGGGTTAGAAGAAGAAAAAAAAAACGAAAATAACAAGTAAAAAAAAACCCAAAACAGTGAAGCAGAACACAGACTAAGAAAAACAATGAAAAACAAAAGAAAATAAATTAATGATAAAAATCACACACACTTGACATTTTAGTGGAGAGCGGTAAACCGTGACTAGAAAGAATATAACAAAATAACCCAAATTATCCCACTGTTTTTCTAAGTCATCTCATCTTGTATTCTATTAGTTTTTTTATGACGGGGCACCTCTGGGCAACTGTCTACGTGCCTTTATGATTATTTAATACAAGTCATAGATTGTGTTGCGTCATGTTTTTCCCTCTTGACACTACGAGCTTAAAATGTTTCTTATCCATTTATGTTAATTATTACGGTTGTTTTAAGTTATTTAATTATATGCCTCCTGTTTACTTGTTATAATGCCGTATCATTGTAAGTTATCAGCAAAATATGAGAGAAACATAAGTGTAACAGTGTGTTTACTAAGTTATAATTTCTTTAGTCCGTGCTTGAAGGTGATCCCGTTTTCTGTGATGATGATAATAATGAAGAAAATGATAAAAAATTTCTTAATGATTTAAAATATATCTAATACTATTTCTGAACGGCTTAAAGATATTAACAGTCGTCTAAGACACAAATGAACAAACCAAGACCCAATATGGCGTCAAAAGTAAACTCTATTCGAACGTAGGAGAAAAATTGTCATTCGAAAATTACTCCTTTATCCAGCATATTTCGCCTGATGCTCGAACACCCTATCGCTAGTCAAGGAACACCAAGTAACAGTAATATCTCCTGAAAGTCTCTATAAGTCCCCAAGGAGCATCAAGTTACGCCAATATCACCCTGAAAGTCACCCCAAGAGTCATTCAACCTCCGCTCTGCGTTCATTGCCCTGAATCCTTGAAAATCCGCGAACTGTACTGAATCCATTTCAAGCGTTTTACCTTCACTTTGCGGTTAACCAATTACGGTCTCCAATTGGGCCGCCGCCGCATCCACCGCATAACCGCATTAGTATAATTTTTAGCGACGAAGAAGATGAAGATGATGATGATGATGATGATGATGATGATGATGATGATGGGAGATGAAAGAAATTTGCCTAAAGCTCTTGACGTGTTGTGAATGCGTAATGGTTTTCTTTAAGTGATAAGAGCTGTTGTGTTATTGTCACGGGGAAAGTTGTTATTATTATTATTATTATTAAAGAAGCTGATGACACATTAGTAAAGAAAGAATGACGAAGATGGAATATAGTGATGGTGGTGGTGATGATGGTGAGTGGTGGTGTGGTGGTGGTGGTGGTGATAGTGGTGAAAGTGGTGATAGTGATGGTGGTGGTGGATGATGGTGGTGGTGGTGGTGGTGGTGGTGGTGATGGTGAAGAAAGTGGTGATAGTGATGGTGGTGGTGATGATGGTAGTGGTGGTGGTGGTGATAGTGGTGATGATGGTGAAGAAAGTGGTGATAGTGGTAGTGGTAGTGATGATGGTGGTGGTAGTGATGATAGTGGTGATGGTGGTGATGATGGTGAAGAAGGTGGTGATAGTGGTAGTGATGGTGGTGGTAGTGATGGTAGTGGTGGTGGTGGTGAACAGTGGTGGTGGTGGTGGTGGTGATTGATGGTGAAAGTGGGTGATGGTGGTGGTGGTGGTGAGTGGTGAGGTGGTGGTGGTGGTGGTGGTGGTGGTGGAGAGGTGGTGGTGGTGGGTGGTGGTGGGTGGGTGGTGGTGGTTGGTTGGTGGTGTGGGTTGGTTGGTGGTGGTGGTGGGGTTGGTTGGTGGTTGGTGGTGGTTGGTTGGTGGTGGTGGTGGTGGTGGTGGGGTGGTGGTGGTTGGAAGAGGGTGGGGTGATGGTGATGGTGGTGGTGATGATGGTAGTGGTGGTGGTGGTGATAGTGGTGATGATGGTGAAGAAAGTGGTGATAGTGGTAGTGGTAGTGATGATGGTGGTGGTAGTGATGATAGTGGTGATGGTGGTGATGATGGTGAAGAAGGTGGTGATAGTGGTAGTGATGGTGGTGGTCGTGATGATAGTGGTGATGGTGGTGATAGTGGTTCTGCTCACGCCCAAGGAAGAGCAACTCACTCCGCTAACGACCCGCACTGCTGGACGTCTGATCATTATTGCGTCTTAACATGGGTGGTCGCTGCTCCAGTTCCTCTCTCTCACTTTCTCTGTTTCTCCCTCTCTCTCTCTCTCTCTCTTGCTTTCTTCCTCTCTGTTTCCCTTGTTCTCTTTCTTTCTCTCTTTTTCTCACCTTTTCACTCTTTAAAGTCAAGAAATTGGAGGAACAGCCTAGAGGAGGAGGAACGGCCTGGAGGAGGAAGAACAGCCTGGAGGAAGAGGAACAGCCTGGAGGAGGAGGAGGAACAGCCTGGAGGAGGAGGAGGAACAGCCTGGAGGAGTAGGAACGGCCTAGAGGAGGAGAACAGCCTGGAGGAGGAGAAAGCAGCCTGGAGGAGGAGGAACAGCCTGGAGGAGTAGGAGGAACAGCCTGGAGGAGGAGGAACAGCCTGGAGGAAGGGAAGGAACGGCCAGCAGCTTGGAGGAGGAGGAACAGCCTGGAGGAGGAGGAACAGCCTGGAGGAGGAGAGCAGCCTGGAGGGAGGAACGGCCTAGGAGGAGGGAGCAGCTTGGAGGAGGAGGAACAGCCTGGAGGAGGGAGGAGGAACAGCCTGGAGGAGGGAGGAGGAACAGCCTGGAGGGAGGAACGGCCTAGAGGAGGAAGGAACAGCTTGGAGGAGGAGGAGCAGCCTGGAGGGAGGAGGAGGAACAGCCTGGAGGAGGAGGAACAGCCACCTGGAGGAGGAGGGAGAGAACAGCCTGGAGGAGGAGGAACGGCCCAGCAACAGCCTGGAGGGAGGAGGAACGGCCAACAGCCTGGAGGAGGAACAGCCTGGAGGAGGAGAACAGCCTAGAGGAGGAGGGAACAGCTTGGAGGAGGAGGGAGACAGCCTGGAGGAGGGAGGAGGAGCAGCCTGGAGGGAGGAGAACGGCCTAGAGGAGGAGGAACAGCCTGGAGGAGGAGGAGGAACAGTCTGGAAGGAGGGAGCAGCTGGCTTGGAGGAGGAGGAACAGCCTGGAGGAGGAGGAGGAACAGCCTGGAGGAAGAGGAGGGCTGGCTTGGAGGGAGGAGGAACAGCCTGGAGGAGGAGGAGGAACAGCCTGGGAGGGGAGGAGAAGACAGCCTTTGGATGGACGTGGGTACTGAGTGGTTTTGGTATATGTATGGGCACGGGTGGCATTCAGGCGTGTGGGCGTGAATGTAGAGGTGTAGGTGCTGCTGGTTTGCGTGTGGGCGTGAAGATGGAGGGTGTGGGTACGGGTGGTAGGCGTGTGGGCGTGAAGGTGGAGGGTGTAGGTGCTGCTGGTTTGCATGTGGGCGTGGGTTTTGAGGGTGTGGGCAATGTTGTTAGGTGTGTGGGCGTGAATGTAGAGGGTGTAGGTGCTGCTGGTTTGCGTGTGGGCGTGGGTGTTAAGGGTGTGGGCAATGTTGTTAGGCGTGTGGGCGTGGGTGTGGAGAGTGTTGCGACAGTAGCTAAATAAACAGGGTGTTCTTGGCGGTAAAAACTTGGAATCATTCACATCATCTGCATCACTTAACCTTATTATGCTTGTGTGTGTGTGTGTGTGTGTGTGTGTGTACTGACCTCTTGCTGGCTAACCTCAGTTGACCTGGGTACACTCGAGCTCCCACACACACACACAGATACACATACAAGTTTTCCTTCCTTCCTGCTGGAGACTCAACACTGTCCACCATCTCTAGGAAATTAATTTAATCCACAGAGAGAGAAGCAGGAAGGTAGGTAGGTAGGCAGGCAGGCAGGCAGGCAAGGAGCAGGCTGGCCACCGCTACGTATATTACAGGTCAGAGTCACGAGGACAGGACGTATGAGCAAGGAGGTCAAGTCCCGGCGTGAGGGAAGATTTCACACAGGCCAGCCAAGTTTACACAAGGCGGCCACTACCTAAACCACCTCCCACGGGTTTATCGCTCGCGTTTTAATTCCTTCCAAGGTGTATTGTGTAGATTCTGTTTTATATTTCACCCGAGGAAGGAAGTTAAATTGTTTTTTTTTTCTTCCGTTTTGTTTTTTTATTAATGCCCAAACGATGAGGAAGGTTTTATGTGTTTTAATTCACTTATACACCCAGAGGTTTTAGTCCCTGGGTGGTTTTATGTGTTTTTTTCGTTAAGGATTGAAGTTTTTTTTTATGTTTTATGTTCTTTCGTGTTCTATTGTATGAAAGGTTTAGGGAGTTTTTTTGTTTTAATTTTTATTCACCGTGTTTTAATCATTGCAAGTTTTAGTGTCCTAGAATAAAACCCTCACTAAACCTCACCCGTGTTTTTATTCAGAGATGCTTCACGCTGATCTCTCTCTCTTTCTCTCTCTCTCTCTCTCTCTCTCTCTCTCTCTCTCTCTCTCTCTCTTTATTCGGCGAAAAGAATGAAGTTTGATCTCATTCCCAGGACGACACAGGAGGAGGCGCGGGGTTAAAGGTAAAACTCGTGAGATAAAATCGAAAGGTTCCGTTCAGGGGGCGAGCAAGGAAATAGGTAGATTGTTATCGAGCAGCCAGAAGTCTGATTATAAAGTGAGTGTGTGAGAGAGAGAGAGAGAGAGAGAGAGAGAGAGAGAGAGAGAGAGAGAGAGAGAGAGATCGTGATAGTGGTACAGGTCCTCCTCCTCAGTATGGGTGCGGCCACAGTCTATACCCTAGGCTGCTTGCCGCTACACCTTGTTATTAAAGAATCTTACCAAGGCTGAAAAGTATCGTTTGCGAGGGATTTAGTGAGTGTGATTAACTTGTTTTATGACACTCGTTAAAGGCTAATTATAAAGCTTGTTTGAGAGGTCAGGTTCAATTATAGGGACAGTTGGGTGTAATTATAAATGTGACAATGGTTTAGCGTTGAGGATTATATAATATATAGTAAAATATTTGTAGAGTTAAGTCTAATTAGTATATTACTGGTGACCAAAATATACTTCGAGGACAATCAAGTCTTATAAGTTGAATTAATAATCTATACGAGGACACATAATTTCATATTGGAGTCTAATTACTAAGGATAATAATTCCTATGGCAATTTTAAGGTAATTAAAATCGTATATTGTGGGTAATTATGATTAACTAAGAGGCTAATGAATGTAATTGCTAAGGTTTATTGTCACATGAAGTAACACGTAACTGAGAAGAAGAAGAAGAAGAATAAATTTAAAAAGGAAAAAAAGGTAAGAAATTAAGAAGATTAAAGAGGAAAGAGGAAGAAGATGAAGAGAAATGAGAAAAAAATAACAAATAGAGAAAATAGAGAAGAAAAGACGGAGATAACAAAGATGAAACGTAGAAAGTACGACTACTACTACTTTTTTTTTTTTTTTTTTTTTTTAGAAAAACGTGGCTCCAGCCTCCCCCAATAGCCACACCTTCGCCGCCATTTTATTACTTTAATATTAAATATCCTAATACATAAGTAGCTATCCTAGCTGTGTTGAGTTAGTTGAGCCGCAGATCTATGCGGCATTCAGTGACTGTAGCCTCATAGTCAATATCTGCAGCTGTTGTAGGCTTTGGGGCCGAAGCTCTCGTTCCTCTGAGGCATAGCAAAGCAGACTGAAGGACAGAGAAGGACAGTCGACATCTCATCCAGGCTGTAACATAAGTTCTGGGCTGCTGCTTCTGTTCGGAGATCACCTCCGCGAGTCTGGCGTAGAAACATCTTGCACTTGGTCCCATCCCACCAGAGGTTGTGAACACTAGAGGAGTGAAGCTGCCTTGATCAACGTTTTGAATTCTCTTCCCATATGCCCTTCTTTTGTCGTTCTCGTTCCTCCTATGTGCAGCATCGAGAGCTAGGTTACGGTGACATGCGGCCATGGGATCAAAAATCCTGATGTCGAAGAAGGCTTGCTGTCCCAGCGTCCAGAATCCTCGAGCACTGACGTCCACACGGGCTTCGTTAGATGTGTTTGAAGTCCTGTGTTGGAAGATCTCACCATCCAATGGAAGGAGGGTCGGTTCTACCATGACATCCCGGCAAGATTTCCTTCAACATATTTGCGTGAGGTCCCTTACCTCGTCATGCCTCATGCATATGAAGCCCCCTTTCTTGCACACCATGGCGTGATCGCCATCATAGGAAGAGCCACACACGCATTGGGAGGGCAAACCTTCTACTGGCCGACCGTACCTTAGAGCAATGGCATCTGTAAATTCTTGTTTATTAAGACTGAAACCATTTGCCCTTATCGGTAACGTAGTTAACCAGTTCGAGGCGCCCACCTCCTGCGCTATAGCTACTTTTTTTTCAAATTTTCTGGTACCTGCAGCAACAGTTGCTGCAACTTATCATTTTGGCAGTGCTGTCGTCGTAATGGACCTACGAATCTTGTTTACTTCACTGGTATCCACCTCCCCTGTTGCATTCTGGGCTATTATGTGGTCCGTGAGGGCTGCCGTGAGCTTAAGTGAATTTTGATGTTCGGTGGCAGCAATCTCCTCTGGATTGGTTAGTCCCATCCCTCCCAGTCTTGGTGGAAGTGCAAGAAGTGCTCTTTCTGCTGGGGTTAAGTCAGGGTGTTTCACTAATTTGGGAATGAACTTGACACTGATAGCTTCTTCCAGAGGGTGGAGGAGGGGTCCGATATCAGGGATAGTGCGCATCAGGTAGTTCCAAAGATGCTTGACTCCATGGGTGAATACAGCAAAGGCCGCATGTGGCTCTGTGTTAGCAATTTCAGACAGAGCTTGGATTTCACTAACCCACTCATTCACCTTTCCTGCCACGTACTCGGTCTTGAAGTCCGTAGTGCCAATTACTGCGCCTAGATGTCTTTGGCCGTCCTTAGTTATTTTGACCTCACTTCCGCCAAAAACCTCCAATGCCGGTTCATAATGTTCTGGCTTCACGATGAGGAAGGACTTGCTGGCGTTTGGGTGGTACCCTATTTGTGGACCTCGCGATGCTACCAAGTCCCACCACTTTTTGATGTCCTGCACTTTTCCTGCTCCTGTAAGGTCATCAGCATATGCCACTTGTTTGACCCCAATTGTTTCAAATTTTAATTCTTGTTGGAGCACTGATAGGCCAATTGCATACATTGTCATTGCAACAGGGTCCCCCTGTGTTGTTCCCTCGGTTGACTGTAAGATGGTATCACCTCTTAGAGCCTTGTTGTTTACTATGTAGAGGTCTGATGGATTCCTATACGAATTTCCAACATACATTGCAAAGCTAGGACACTTGATCTTGGTGTTGTGCAGTGCGGCCTTGCGGTTAAGTATGTTGAATGCGTTTGAAGCATCCACCAGGAGAACGGCCTCACAATCACGCTGCTCAAATATCAATCTCATGGCGTGAATGGCAGCCTCCCCACCAGCCTGGTGGCCAACACACACTTGTAGGTTCCCTGCTGCTGCCCTGACATCATCCTTTACCACCTCCATTAAGCATTTTACGATGATCCGCCTCAGCACTTCCCCCACCCCTATAAGTCTACATCCTGGTTTCTTTTCCAGAGGAATAAGGCGGCAGGCCGTCAGGGCCTGGAGGTGATGGCAGCAAGAGGATGCAAGCTTTCTTGCAAGGGCGGCAATGGCAGTGCAGAGATCGCTTGCTACAGGGCCAAACTTGTTTGTGCTGAGGATGACTCTCCAACCGTTTGTATCCAGATTTGAAGGGCTGGCACCTCCTCGAGTCTTCAGTGCCTTTTCCCACACCATCTCTCCTGTTATTTTCTCGAACAGGACAGCATTTGGTGGGATATAGTCACCCTGGAACCTGATGCCTTCTTCGTCGCTTGCAGGGGGATGTTTATCTTTCAGTAGTTTTAATGTCTCTCTGTTTATTGGCATCACCCCACCGGAGGATTCCTCTGTGAGAGATCTTACCGCCAAAGACACTTTTCCCACACGCATTTTGTTTCTAATTTTTTTTGCCACGTCATCGGTGTTTTGCTTTCCGTCACCCGTAATTTTTAGTCTCTCCTGCAGTGTTCTTGCTTCACATAGGAGGTCATCAAGGGCCCCAGTCTGCCACATTGCCAATCTTCTCTTCATTGCTGCCACATTTTCTTTGTGCTTAGCCTTTGTGTGTGTCCTCTGACAAAATAGATGTGGTATTATTGCCAGTATTTGAAGAGCTAAAGGGGCGAGGAAGCGGTCCTGAGTGCAATCAGTCATGAAGCGAGTCATCTCCCGAATCATTTCTTTGGTGGCCGCACACTTGGGTGGTTCAAATAAGTTAGCGGGCGACCACTTGACAATTTCTGAGTAGGTTTCTTTGACCCATATGTCTGCATTTTCCATCGACATGCCATTCTACTGAGGTGGCTGTCTCTCATTCTCCTCGTGGACATCTGCTACTTAGGGAGCAGCATTTATTAGTACTACATTTTCGGGTTGAGTAGACTCACTGCTATCATTTCGGATATCATCGGGCAGTTGGGTCCCGGCGATATCCACTGTGGCCACCTGTGTCGGCTCCCTGCGACGTGGGTTCCGACGCTGGTCTCGCTTCTTGCAATCCACGCATGGTCGGTTGTTTCTCGCACACACACACAATTTGTGCAGTTTTGGTTCGGGTTATCACAGACGCAGCAATGATTGTTACCAGGCATAGTGAACAGCACCTTGCGCGACAGTTACGTCCGCCTCCGAACATCTGATTTAGTCCCAGGCACAAGATAATACTGGTTCTTATGAGGGAAGGGCGGAGAGGTGACAGGCTGGACTACTGTGTCCAGGTAGTAGGGGCATACGTGCGCGCGTGGGTGTGTAGGCTACCCCCCCCGCCCCCCTCCCCCCCCTAAGGGCGACCATCCATACGTCAGAATGATACACTATGGACAAGAATTCGTCACACCAAGCACTTGTTTATATATCCTTGGCACAAATAACCACTATTTATGTGGTCTCACTGGTGCAATATCAGTTATATATACTCACTTGGTTCGTCGAGACCCTACATGAATTGTCCTACTATGGTGGGGAGGCGACCGCGTGGGAGCACTCTCGGCCCCACTGACTCAGCGCCGCCAGGTCACTCGCTTGGTGATCGCCGGTGAACATACTACTACTACTACTACTAATACTAATAATAATAATAAGAAAAAGAAGAAGAAGAAGAAGAAGAAAGAAAGAAAGAAAGAAAGAAAGGAAAAAAGAAAGAAAGAAAGGAAGAAGAAAGAAAGAAAGGAAGAAGAAAGAAGTAAGCGGAAGAAAGAAAAGAAGAAGAAGAAGAGATTAAGTATTTTTTGCCTCACAATGACACGCCTTCACCCCTGAGAGCTACACTTATGTCCCCTCTCGACATACCTTCCACTTGATGTATGGCGTTGTTAAAATGTCACCGGAAACAGCAGAGGCACCAGCGGTAGAGAGGACCTGAGGGACGCCATCGCTCAGGACGGTGTTATCGTCACTCTGAAAGCTACAAAAGGAATAGTGTTAACAACAGGAGTTATGTAACCATCTATCCACCTCTTCTGCTTGACTTACTACTGACGATGTTGACAGTACTTCAGGACCATCACCACCAGCAGGCATGACCAGCGCGCGCTCCTCCGCCTACTTGCTAATGACGGAGTTGTCGCTACACCGTCGTCCAGCACCCTGTATTAGCCTCGTCGCCGCCTCCGTCAGGGGTGTTCTATGCGCCTCTCCTCCAGGCGGCCGTGGGGAAGTGCCCACCTGCCGTATATCTCAGGCCACAGGTATTATTTGGTCCTCAGCCTAGGCAGGCGGGGTCCCGATCATAATCTTCTTGATAACTAACAATATTTCCTCCTAATATGGCCCAAATATAATAGGATAATCCTCCTCATTCTATGGATCTCAAAGGAAAATCAACTTAATTATCAATAATACAGTAAACATTTGGTGGAGGCGACACAACCTGAAGTAATGTTTGTTGATTATTACCCAAGAGTCTCCTGTCCTCCCAGAGTAAACATCACATTCATAAACAAACACCAAGATTATGATAAATTATTCTCATTTAAATGTTGTACCTTAAGGTTTATAACGTAAATAATGTTGGGGATAAATGTTGCTAATATACTGATCTTAATCTACACATGTTGATCTAATCTTAAGTAAACATTGTGACTGAGAAGCATTCAACATCGTGAAGAGAAAATATTGCTGATGTTGATGTTCAGATCCGCCTTTAACTTAAGATAAATATGGCGGCTGCGACATGTATCTCTGCAGCTCAGAGATGAAGGTGTGACTCCTTGTCCCGCCTGGCGACGACTGCGGGTCTGGCTCACCTAACCTAACCTAAGGTCACCGTAAACATCAACAATAAACTCTCGTGCACCTCAAGACTTAACAGCTTCAAATTATATCTCCCAGATGAATTTTATATCAGGAATTTTAACTAAAGCAAATTAACGAGAGAAAATAAAGGAATAAACGTAGAGAAAGTGCGGGAGTAATGATCATCCTGGCAGGGAGAGACGAGGTCAATAATACTGTGGATTAAAGTCTGGGCCAAATGATTACTTCTTCTGAATAATAATAATAATAATAATAATAATAATAATAATAATAATAATAATAATAATAATAATAATAATAATAATAATAATAATAACAATAATAATAATAATAATAATAATAACAACAATAATAATAATAATAATAATAATAATAATAATAATAATAATAATAATAACAACAATAATAATAAATAATAATAATAATAATAATAATAATAATAATAATAATAATAATAACTTACTACTACTACTACTACTACTACTAATAACAATAACAATAATAATCATAACTACTACTACAACTATTTTTTTATAAATGGCTTCCATCCTCCCCAATAGCCACACCTTCAGCCGCCATTTATTACATTAAAATTAAATATCCTAATACATATCGCTATCCTAGCTGTGTTGAGTTAGTTGAGCCGCAGATCTATGCGGCACTCAGTGACTGTTGCCTCATAGTCAATATCTGCAACTGTTTTTGGCTTTGGGGCCGATGCTCTCATTCCCCTGAGGCAGAGCAAAGCAGACCTTGAGAGAAGGACAGTCGACATCTCATCCAGGCTGTAACATAGCTTCTGGGCTGCTGCTTCTGTTCGGATATCACCTCCGCGAGTCTGGCGTAGAAGCATCTTGCACTTGGTCCCATCCCACCAGAGGTTGTGAACACTAGAGGAGTGAAGCTGCCTTGATCAACGTTTGAATTCTTTCCCCGTATGCCTGAATCTTGTTGTTCTCGTTCTTCCTGTGTGCAGCATCGAGAGCTAAGTTACGGTGACATGCGGCCATGGGATAAAGAATCCTGATGTCAAAGAAGGCTCGCTGTCCCAGCGTCCAGAATCCTCGAGCACTGACGTCTACACAGGCTTCGTTGGATGTGTTTGAAGTCCTATGTTGGAAATTCTCACCAGTCAATGGAAGGAGGGTCGGTTCTACCCTGACATCACGACAGATTTCCTTCAACATATTTGCTGTGAGATCCCTTACTTCGCCAAGCCTCATGCATATGAAGCCCCTATTCTTGCACACCATGGCGTGATCGACGTCATAGGTAGAGCCACACACACATTGGGAGAGCAAACCTTCTACTGGCCTACTTTACCTTAGAGCAATGGCATCTGTAAATTCTGGTTTATTGAAACTGAAACCATTTGCCCTTATCAGTAACGTAGTTAACCAGTTCGAGGCGCCCACCTCCTGCGCTATAGCTACTTTCAGATTCTCTGGTACTTGCAGCAACAGTTGCTGCAACTTATCACTCTGCCGTGCTGTCGTTCTGTCGTAATGGACCTTCGAATCTTGTTTTTCTTTGCTGGTATCCTCCTCCCTGTTGCGTTCTAAGCTATTATGTGGTCCGTGAGGGCTGCCGTGAGCTTAACTGGGTTTTGATGTTCAGTGGCAGCAATCTCCTCTGGATTGGTTAGTCCCATCCTCCCAGTTTCCGTGGTAGTGCAAGGAGTGATCTTTCTGCTGGGGTTAGGTGAGGTGTTGTACTAATTTGGGAATAAAATTGACGCTGATAGCTTCTTCCAGAGGATGGAGGAAGGGTCCATTATCGGGATAGTGCGCATCAGGTAGTTTGAGCCATGCTTGACTCCATGGGTGAATGCTGCAAAGGCCGCATGTGGCTCTGTGTTAGCAATCTCAGACAGAGCTTGGATTTCCCTAACCCACTCATTCACCTTTCCAGTTACGTACTTGTTCTTGAAGTCCGTCGTGCCGATTACTGCGCCTAGGTGTCTTTGGCCATCCTTTGTTATCAACTGCTACTACTAAAAGAATAATTTTATAATAATAATAATAATAATAATAATTTAACTAGATAATTTATGATCCGTTACGACCATCCGGGTAAAACTTGGTCTCCATAACTTAATAAAGGTCCGGTGAAGTCTGGTTCATTTAGATCCTTCGCTCTATAGGCCTACCAAGACCTGAGTCACAGGTTAGGTCCGTCACTCTAGACTATAGGCCTACCAGACCCGAGTCTGGAGTTAGGTCTGTCACTCTAGAGTCTAGAGTGTGTTGACCTGTCTTATTTTTCTATTATTTTTTATAACATGCTTCCATGTTGTTCCATATTATTCCTGTAATGATGTGTTATATTTATTATATAATCTAGTCTTACCCTGTGCTGTTAAAGTTTTAACTGTTATTTTGTTCAAGCCCATCTTATTTCTTCATTTAGTATTGTAACAAGCATTCTTTGTTTCTCTAACGACCATCCGCATCGTTAAACGACCCATGTTTCACTGGCATATATAGTACCCCACCAGCAGCAGGAGTTCAGTCCAGTCCTCTTGTCATTCAGTTCACGTTCTTTTGAGTGACACCCGTCACCTGTTACTTATGCTTATTTTATTTCCTTGTTGTTCCTGTGGCCATCAATGTGGTATATCTATGTGAGTACCTATTCATGTCTCTTTGTGTCCATCAGTGCTTGCTTAGTTACATTTAAGTAATTCAGTGTTGTTTCACGATAGCTAGTTAATTTCAGTGTGAGTTATTTTATGTTTATGCAGTGTTAACGTAATCAATGCTATATTTTATTCTTTTGTTGTTTCGATGTTTTAGCATCATTTGTGTCTTAAAAGTTTCGATAGTGAATCAATTTGTTGTGACAGCCTACGAGGCTCTTTATTGTGTTAATATTTTATTTAATTAAATTCTTAAGGTTTATTCCTTTTGATTTACTTCACTTTTCTTTCTGTTTGGTTACGCCTAGAACGTGGATATTAAAGTAAATTAAGGACGGCGTAACAATGACAGACCTATAGTCTAGAGTTAGACTTTAGGTCTACCAAGACCCAAGTCATAGGTTAGGTCCGTCACCCTAGACTATAGGCCTAACAAGACCCAGTCACATGTTGGGTCCGTCACACTAGGCTATACGCCTACGAAGACCAGAGTCGCATGTTAGGTCCTTCATTCTTTAGGCCTACCAAGACCCGAGTCACAGGTTAGGTCCGTCAATCTAGAGCCTAGATTATAGGCCTACCAAGACACAATCTGTTAAGTCTGTCACTCTAGACACCTACCAAGACCCGGTACAGGTTAGGTCCGTCACTCTAGACTAGAGGCCTACCAAACCCGAGTCATAGGTTGGGTCCGTCACTCTAGACTAGAGGCCTACCAAACCCGAGTCATAGGTTAGGTCTGTCCTATAGACTGAGTGAGTCTAGACCATGGGTGCAACCCTTTTACTAGTTGGCCACTTCAGCTGGAAAATAATCATCAATCGGCCGCAGGACTGTATTTTTACTTTAAGAAGAATTCTTACAAAAACACCAATATTAAGGTATTCATTTGAAAAAAAAAGAAAAAATCTTTACGGTATATTGTAGAGCAGAAACAAAAGGCCTTGTGATATTTTCAGAATAAAAAACCTCTTTCAGCTGTTACTATAAGGTTGCATAAAGCTGGCTTTGCCATGCAAAATAAGGGTTCACATTCCAAATACAGATACACAGAACAATACTAAAACTAATGTGAGGTTGAGCCTGGATATGATTAGCAATTTCAGCAAAATTTGATTTAAATTTGGTAACAGCATTGAGGGGACCAGCTGTCGCTATCACCTGAGGAGTTTCCTCCTGCCGGCCAACTCGAGTACTACACGTCTACCCTCTGTGGTGAAACCAGCAACCCCAAAACCGAGTGACAGAGCACATTCCCACTCTATCTGAGAATCACCCTCACAGTACCGATCACCCTAATTCGTTGGTTGTAGCACTTGTGAGTACGTTAGCCCCCACCCCCCACTATTATAATTTTCATAGAACTTTCACACCTCAGTGACTGAGTTTTACTGTTCCTTAATCAGTATCAATGTTCCCCGTTTAAAAAAAAAAAATGTTCACAATGATGATGCAAGTGGCATCATTCCCTTAGGTAATGCTAGATCGTATGTGTTACACACCCTTACCCATGGTGTCGTCATAATACTCCCTCATATCGATCCTGATGCCTTTCTACAACACTCACTGGGTTACACCAACCCAAACTGTAACTATTAACTCTGACTCCCCAGGTTTAGTTCTAGTCTTCTACTACCTCATTCCTTCTCCTTGATTAGCCATAACATCAACATTATTCCCTTCATCTAGATACCTTTTTAGATCAGTGTTTATCTTCTATTGCCTACAAATTTGATGTACTTGGGTTCTGTGAGACCAAACTCACTAACGATATTGACCATTTGTATAACATTCCTAATTATAATAGACACTGCGTCAACACGTCATGATACAGTGGTGGTGTCGCCTATATGTTGATATCAAGTATAACACTTCTGTAGAGATGATTTAAAGGTTCAGGAGGAGCACATGGAGAGTGTTTTCATTAAATTACGTAACAACACGAAATATCCAGTAGGAATAATCTACAGAAGACCCACACTAAAGTAAGGTTCTTGATAAATTTCGGAGCTTATCACTATCATAAGTTCTAATAAAATCAGAAACCGACACCACAGTATTAGACCTTCTTGCTACTTGTCATTCTAAACCAGGGTTCTCAACCGGGAATTCCCCTCAGGTTTCAGGAAACTGATACAAATGTGGAAAAAATAAGGATTATCAGTATTATATGCATATTATTTGGAATGCACTTTTTGAGGCAGACAATCTTGGAAAGGAGGGGAATGACATTTTGACATATGGTGAAAGGTGCATGGGGCAAACAAGGTTGAGAACCACTGTTCTAAACTCTTCTTCAACACTATAACCAACCCACTAGAGTAACTGTCCTCTGCCACTGTGATAGATCATATCTGACTAACAACACTCTAACAATCTTGCAAGTGGAATTATTTATAACAATATCTCAGATCACTTTCCAGTTTCTGCCGTATAAAACAACCACAAGGCCTGAAGGTCTAGTAGTCTCAAAACAATGATAATACACCGACAACATGATCCTTTTAAAACAACCTAATGAATGCTAACTGGGATCTTGTCTCTGCCTCAACAACCCTAACGTGAACAGCTGTAACTTCTCTTGCATCTTCAATGCTTGCTTTGATAAATGCTTCCCGCCTCAAGACTGCTATGTTCTGGGTAATAAGTTCAATATACAGGAGCGAACACAAACACCTGTATAGATTTTGTAGGTTCGATTTACTGGATAAGAGATATGTACACAAGGGGAGTAGCGCTCTTCAACCTGTCTGCTTGTCAACTGCTCTATAGACGACATATGGCAAGTGATACATTAGCAGCTTCCATACGTCGCCAGGCACATTAATTAAGCATGTGGGACATTGATAAATACATTGCCACACGCTACTAGCTAGGCTAAATAAATAATACATAAATGGAGCACATACATAATATACATAGCATAATATAAATACAGCATGCAGAATATACATACACCTCCCTCCCCCCTATACGCTCATAGCAAAGTCTTGAGCGGACCTTTTCTTTTGGATCCGTTCTGAGCGTCGAGGGACTAGATCACTGGGAAGGGTATGGGACTCAACACTGGTGGCGGGGTCAGCAGAAGGCATTGTTACGGGGCGGAGAAAACGGCGGTTCCTCCACCACACACGACCACTGGGTAACCGCACCTGGTAGTCCCGTGACCTACCGAGACCCATGACTACGCCTACTTTGTCCCAACGTAGGGAGGTCGGGTCCTGAACACGGACTTGGGTGCCGACACTCAACCTGGGGAGAGAACGGGCGTGGTCGTTGTAGCGGGCGACGACGTCCTGAACACGTTCGGCAGCTCGGCGATCACAATCCTCTGTCTTGGCCTGTCTTGGGGAGCGTCCGGTGTAGTTAGGTGTGTTGTGGAGTTCAAGAAGACCCCGGTCGAAGGCCTCGCAGTCAATGTTCCCAGAAGGGGCCACCTTAAGGATGAGGTGCTTCAGGGATTTGACAGCAGCCTCAGCGTGGCCGTTGGACTGCGGGTAATGGGGCGATGACAACACATGCCGGACTCCCCATCGGTCGAGGAACACAGCAAAGTCCCGGCTTGTGAACTGAGGCCCTCCGTCGGTTCGCAGGCGCACAGGAACGCCCACGTCACGGAAGTAGTGGCGGAACTTGCTGATGGTGGCGGCAGACGTCGTGTCATTACCGCACTTGATGACAACCGGCCAACCAGAGAGACGGTCGATGATAACAAGGAAGGACTTTCCTGACACAGAGAAAAAGTCGGCTGACACAGACTCAAAGGGGCGGGTGGGGTTGTCGTCACTCATGAAGGGTTCCTGCTGCTGGCTGGGTTGTAATACTTGGCAGAGCTCACACGCACGGACAACATTGGAGATGTCGGAGTTGATGCCGGGCCAGAACACAGTCTGTCGTGCACATCGTTTGGTGGCCTCAGCTCCACGGTGACTGTCGTGAAGGCGAGCCAAGACGTGGGGACGTGATGCAGCAGGGACAACTACTGAAGGAGAGGTGTCACTGGCCAGAGGTAGGGGTAGGGCGGCAGCAGGGTAGTTGCTGCTAACTTCGTGCACCGTGTTGGCGTATTTTACCTCGAGAATCGGTGTTGGGAAGTCCTGGGAGATGATGGCCAACTCTTGGCAATGTCTGTAGGACAGCAAAGGAGTCGGGACACCATTATGCACGTCAATCCAGGCTTGACACGACCTGTTGCCAAAGGTGACATGTGCATAGAGTGAACCTAGGGCTGGGGCCATCTGTGAACCATCTGCCGTGACACAGAGGTCCTTGGGAGGCGGTCCTAGATCGCTTAGAGAGAGCCCCAAGCATTGCAAATGCTGGGGACCGATGACTGTAGCATCAGAGCCGGTGTCAGGCAACATCTGAAGACGGGATGACACACTGCCATAGGTCACGATGACACTGATGTACTGGGGAACTTTGGTCCTGGGATGCGAGGAGTTCACCCTCCTAATATGGGTCGGGCTTTGTCCAGGGTCGTCGTGCCTCTGATTTGGCGACTGTGGGCGGCCCTCACTGGTGGAAGGGCGCTGCTGCCTCCGCCGACGCTGTCCCTTGGGTTTGTTGGTCGGACAACACTTGTCATAATGGCCCAGACGACCGCACACATTGCACTGGACGTACTTGGCTGGGCACCGTACTGTGAGTGACCAGTGGCCCTTACGGTCACAACTGTTGCAGGTAGACTCAGCAGCTGGACACACCTGTGTTCCGTGCTGCTTACCACAGTTGTTACAAAATGAACCGGGCGTGGACGTGGTGGGCGAAGGCGTAGGAGCAGACTTCTTGTCCTTCTTGTACCGGGACACAGCGCGTACAGCTGTAGGGGGAGCTCGGATGGCAGAGGTGGCACACCTGGCAGCCTCATAGGAGCGACATATCGTCAACACATCCTTGAGAGAAGAGGAAGAGTCGAGGGAGGTGAGGCGTTGGACAAGTTCCTCGTCCTTAACACCCATCAGGATCACCTGCTTCAACTGGGTCTCCTCGCACTGCTGGTGGTGGCCTAGACATATATCTACCTCTTCCGAGGCTCTCTTAAGACGTACATAAAAGGCGTCAAAAGTCTCACCCTCCATCTGTCTGCAGCTAAACAATTCCCTCCTGCGCAGAGCTTCATTCTGCTGTCCTTTGATGTGCCGTTGTAGAATGTCCAGTACCTCCTCTACAGACAGCGAAGAGGTCGGAGGTACCTGCAGCGTATGTTCTAAGACACGCTGAACTTCCAAGGACAGGCACATACGCAGCTGGATGAGTTGTTTAGGCTGTGACAAACTCTGGAGATCCACCATTGTAGAATAATCAGTCCACCGTCGCCGCCATTCACGAAAAGTCTGGAAATTCACATCAGGCTTCAAGATGGGCGGTGTTTGAGCAGCTGCTTTAGGTGGGGCTGGGGGGCGTGAAGGAAGCATTGATGAGGTATCTGAACCAGTCAGTACCGAGGCAGTGTTAGAGCCAGGGGCTTGGTTAACAGTGAGGCGAGATATCAAAGCTTCAAACCGTGCACTGTCTTCCAATCTCCGTTGGTGGTCTCTCTCTGCCTCTGCTTGCCTTCTGTGTTCATCCGCCACACGTCTGTTAGCTTCATCCTCGCGCCTTTCATCTCTCATAAACTTCATTAAAGCAATTATCTCTGGAGACAACGCTGAATATCGAGGTGAAGGGCTGCGCGATGTTGTGGGAGCTGGAGCGTCGTGGTCAGCCTGGTCATCCATCTCTGCGGGGCTATCATCCGACTGACTCATCCAGGCGCTGGGTCCACGGCTACGTAAGGCATGAGACATAACTACTTCCTCTATGTACCGTGTCTTAAATCAGTGTTGACCGGTCAGCCCGTCGTATCAACAAGATCTCAGACAAAAAATTAATTAAATACACAGATAAGTAGGCTATATATATAAAATATATATAAGGGAGCCGCCGCGGTCAGTGAGTGTTAGTACATGTATGTGTGTGTGCGCGCGTCTGGGTGGGAGCAGTCTTGCTGGAAGGGAGAGGAGGGAGAGGCGGCGACTCACAGTCAGTCTCCAGTTACCCTCTGGACGCGGTCAGAGGAGGGTGCACTGAACTCTACTCCCCACAAATCCCCTGAACATGCCTTACACCTTGGGAATCCTTTAGAACAAGGTCACACATGTATGGCACGAAACACACAATGCACTAAACACTTCACAGAAAATCACTGTCACTGACACTGCACAAAGTTGCTAAATTCTTCGAGGAGGGGGGGCGGGCGGCGGTTGGTTGACACAGGGAAGGAGTCCATAAGCCGGCTTTCCACAAACTTTGCACTGTCACTCGTAATTATCCAGTAAAACCGGTTCACTGCGCCATGTTCATGTTCTGGGTAATAAGTTCAATATACAGGAGCGAACACAAACACCTGTATAGATTTTGTAGGTTCGATTTACTGGATAAGAGATATGTACACAAGAGGAGTAGCGCTCTTCAACCTGTCTGCTTGTCAACTGCTCTATAGACGACGTATGGCAAGTGATACATTAGCAGCTTCCACACGTCGCCAGGCACATTAATTAAGCATGTGGGACATTGATAAATACATTGCCACACGCTACTAGCTAGGCTGAATAAATAGTACATAAATGGAGCACATACATAATATACATACATAATATATAATACAGCATACAGAATATACATACAAAGACTAAGTCAGTGAAAACTGTATCCATTTCCAAACCCTATATCACAAGCGAAATTAAGATAATGATAAAGGAAAAACACAAACTCCAAAGGAAATTTGCAAAAAGACCCATAACTTTCGGTGATGTTTACCGAAGTATCAGAAATAGAGTAACTCAAGCAGTTAGAAATGCCAGACGTAACTATTATACAAATAAGTCCAGTCAGCATCAGGCGACAATAAGAAAACCGGAATGTCATAAATTCTCAGAACAGGAACACTCAGCCTTCTCCACCCAGCTTTTATGATAAACTAGCAGAATCGCCACCGGCGGTTCATCCGCTCGGCAACGGTAGGACGCCACCTCCTGAAGGCTCCATGTCTCACTGTCCAAAACTTCTTTCATCAATAGTTCATTAACGGTGGTAAGTTCCACCATGTTTTCACCCAAAGTATATGCATTAAACTGTTATTATTTTGTCTAATCATCACACATATAACACCACCCATCATCACTACATAAAAAACACCATCATCACTACATATAACACCATCCATCATCACTACATATAACACCACCCATCATCACTACATATAACACCATCCATCATCACTACATATAACACCATCCATGATCACTACAGATCGGTAAAGTAGTTTCCGAGATTCTCGTGAGGACACACAAACACACAAACAAACAGACATGCTTCTTTGTTTTATATATATAGATGATTCAGTTGTAACGGAACCCTCCCTCATTGCCAACCACTTCAATGAATATTTTATTAATGTTGGCAAAAATCTTGCAGAGAGCATCCCTGATCTCCATGAGGAATTTAAAGCCTACCTGCAAAACAGATAGCAAAATAAGCTGTTCTTATCCCCTGTCACAGCACATGGATTACTGGCCATCATAAAAACGTCCAAAGATGCAGCAACAGGCGAAGACAATATACCAATGAGCATCATTAAGAAAGTAGCCCACTTATTACTACCTGTTCTCCTCCACATTTGTAACTCCTCCTTCACAAGTGATGTCTTTCCGGATAAACTGAAAATTGCTAAAGTTCACCCAGCATATAAAAAATCTGGGGACAAAGGTCTCTTCAAGAATTACCGCCCAATATCAGTCCTCCCAGCCTTGAGTAAGATACTGGAGAAGCTAGCATGTAATAGACTAAATTCCTTCGGCAATGCCAATAACATCTTTACAGACTCCCAGTTTGGATTTAGAGCTAGAAGGTCAACTGAGAGTGCTCTGCTATCCTTTACTAATGACATCTTAAATTCCTTTGATGACAGTCAGTTCACAGTCGGTATATTCTTGGACCTCTCTAAAGCCTTCGATACTGTCGACCATACCATCCTCCTTTCAAAGCTTGAACATTACGGCGTTAGGGGCCTGTCCCACAATTGGTTTACCTCATATTTGTCCGACAGGAAGCAGTATGTCTGCTATAATAATCACCAATCGCTAATCTTGTATGACGTCCCCCAAGGTTCCATTCTCGGTCCAGTACTGTTTTTGTTGTACATAAACGACATAGTCCACGCCAGCACACTCATTAAATATAACTTATTTGCAGGCGATAGATATCTCTATGCCAGCAACTCAGACCTCCATTCCTTGATGAGAACAATGAATACTGAATTGACTTAAGTCAGGACCTGGGTAATACGTAATAAACTGACCTTAAACCTTGAGAAAACCCACTACAAGGTCTTTCACAGAAGGAAAAACCTACCCCCAGGCTTGGACCCCCTGTACCTAGGTAATACAGTCTTCAAACGCGAACAAAATACTAAATTCCTCGGAGTTATTGTTGATGAGAAACTTAACTGGAGAAACCACATACAAACCATTCACAGTAAAGTCATTAAACAGTGTAGTGTCATGTATCACACTCGACAGTCACTCACTCTCACAGCAATGAAAGAAATCTATCATGATCTTGTTTACCAACACGTGATACACTGTCACACACTATGGGGGGTCTCTGGTTCTTCAAAAACACAATCCCTGGTTACTGCACAAAAGAGAGTTGTACGGACAATGACCTACTTAAAAAAAAAAAAAAAACAGATCACACAAAAGAAAAATTTGCGAAATTGAAAATGTTAAAATTCGAAGATATTAACACCTACTGCTGTGCCCTCTTTGTTTACAAATCTATCAATCACTTGCTTGACAATAATTATTTCCAGTTCCGGAACAATCAGAGATACAACTTACAGTAAGGCACCCAGAGCTACTAAGACCACCCACCCCCCCATGCGCTCCTCTCAGTCCCAGACCTCCATAAAATATCCTGGTGTGAAGGTTTGGAACAGCTTACCCCCACCCATCCGAGTAAAGACTAAATTCCCTTCCTTTAAATCATCTCTTAAAAAATATCTATTGTGCAAGTATTAATATTTCTTGTAACACTTACTATATTTACAGTACCTGCTTTTATTGTACCATCAAAACCGTTTTACCGGAAATTATCATATAAATAGATAAGAAATTACCATTGCAAATTGCCAACTAGACATAATCCTGACAGCTCTGTCCTCTTGTTCAACCTTAATACTGTGCAACCCACGTTGTACTGCTCCCCCATTATGCTTATGTTTTTCAATTCCACTAAAAAAAAAAAATAAGTAAATAAAATAAATAAATATTGAAGTGATAACCGTGGTAACATTATGAGATGTTCTTATTACCACCATGCTATTGTACTATTCCAGATGATACTAAATGTTACATAATACTTCCTTGAGATAAATGTATTGTATATATCAGGTGCCTCAAAGAGAGCTCAGATTCTCAACTGGCTCAGCCATGTTAATATTGTTATTATTATCCACTCTGTATCTGTGTTTTTCTGGCTAAATAAACTATTACAATTAAATTCAAAAGTTCTGTGGTGTGAATGTTGGTGAGCTTTGAACGGTACTTGTTTTTCACAAAGGTAAGCACACTGAATGTCTGTTTACAGCAGTATGTTGATCCAAACAATGAAAGAACGATGAAAACTACTCTTTTCTACGTTTTATGATGTACACGCTTCCAAAATTCCAACAGTGACTCTGAGGTTTTGTGAGTGCGTCTCAGGACATAATTGTTCTTCAAGTCAAGGAGATCCAATTGTGCATCAGCAGGTTGGCTCTGTCAATGTAAGGCTGACAGTTGCTGAGCTCATCTGCTTCCAACAAAAATGGGTTTGATATGAGGGAGAACACAATTCTTCTACTATGAAACTCAGAAAACCAATCTGTAAATTTAGACTGCAACTGTTGCAAGCACTTTGCATATTTGTTTGTGTGTGTCAGCTACCAAGTGATTTTACTGAGTCCGACAAATTGTGAAAATTAGGTAGTGCTCAAACAACCTAATCCTACTGACAATGCAGTTCTATAATGGTACAGGTCACAGATTACTTTATCTTTTGCCTGGAGTTGTCGGTTCAGTGCATTCAAGTGTGACGTAGTGTCAGCCCCAAAAAGATAGCTTTTCAGCCCACTTATTTGTAGTCATTTTCTCCAGGATAGTTTGAATTTTCACAGGCAATTTTTGGCTGGGCAGTTAAGAAGTCAGTAATAGGAATCTGCAAATCATAGAAGAGATTTAATACTTCACCTTTAGAGAGCCAGCGAACTGCTGCGTGAAATACTAAATCACGGTAATGTGCATCATAGTCCTCGAGCAGCAGCTTGAATTGCCTGTGATTCAAGACATGACCACGAATGAAGTTAACAGCTTGAATAACCTCTTCCATTACCTCTTATAAGAATGCTGATTCTAAGCTGTGCATACTGGCCAAATGTTCCTGATGTATGAGACAATGATAAGAGAGAACATCCTCACTAGTGTCATCTCTCTGCCGGAACAGCGCCATAAAACCACCGTGGCTACCTAACATCGCAGGCGCTCCACCAGTAGTTACTGAGTACACCTTATCCAGTGGAACATCAAACTTCTCACACGTTTTCAGCACACCATCAAGAATGTTACTTCCACGAGTTCTGTCCGTAAGTGGGTCTTCAACTAGTTCACTGGACTCATTCATGGCGCGAATAAAAATACAACATTGCGAAATGTCACTGATATCAGTACAATCATCAACCGCGAGACTTACAGCAGAAGCATCTTTCAGAAACTTACTCATTTGGTCATTCACATTGCCAACACAAGATGTTACTCGTCGAGTTGCTGTGTCTGCAGAAAGTGAAATATTCCTTATTTTTGGTATAATCCCTTGGTCTTCTTTATTTGGAACTGCTTCAACGATCATCGAAGCGCATCCCTTGATAAATGAAGAGTTAGAATAGGGTTTTTTCCATGAGCTAATTTCCAACTGTCCTTGATTGATGCCATGAGGGTCTTCTTGCCTTGATCTGTTCTAATATGCTGTGTAAGGCTATTGGTGGCTTTCTGGTGTGCTTGCTTCCATATAACAAGCTTTATCCTTCTTGCTTCTGTGTCCTTTGGGTATTTTTCATTATACACTGTATGTTTCGCAAGGAAATATTCACTCAAATTGCTTCTTTTGAACAGTTTTACGACTGTTTTACAAATTATGCAAATACAATTCTCAAAGAGGGTTAAATTTGCGATTTTCTTCCGCAATTTTTCGTTTCTTTGTTGCTGGAGGCGGCAGGTCTCCTTTCAGGTCTGAAACAGAATACCTATATTACAGAACCTTTCTCTGTCAATGTGACTGAGTCACTCATATTTCAAAAAGTATTAATTGTAGTAATTAATTATAGACACAGTAATAGGCAAAAGCTAAATATGTTGTAGGTTATTCATAAAAGGTAAACAAAATGCAATGCAAAATTAGCCTAGCCTTGCCTAGCATTCTGGTGGCCCTAGCAGACGAAGCTTGTCAGTAAGCAACTTGCATATGACCATCGTAATTCCAGTAGCCTAGTAGCTATCAGTTGATGCAGTTTTGAGGTAGCAACAGACGAGTTGCGATAACACACACTCCTTTCTTCTACATTACGACTAAATAATTCATTGTTATATAAACTACCTTGTTCTACATATATTCATGATTAATTTATAATGTTATCTATCTATATAAAACAAAGAAGTATGTCTGTTTGTGTGTGTGTGGTGTGTTTGTGTGTGTGTCCGCACGAGAATCTCGGAAACTACTTTACCGATCTGTAGTGATGATGGATGGTGTTATATGTAGTGATGATGGATGGTGTTATATGTAGTGATGATGGATGGTGTTATATGTAGTGATGATGGATGGTGTTATATGTAGTGATGATGGATGGTGTTATATGTAGTGATGATGAATGGTGTTATATGTAGTGATGATGGATGGTGTTATATGTAGTGATGATGGATGGTGATATATGTAGTGATGATGAATGATGTTATATGAAGTGATGATGATGATGTTAGAAGTAGTGATGATGGATGTTATATGTAGTGATGATGGGTGGTGTTATGTAGTGATGATGGATGTTGTTGTATGTAGTGATGATGGATGATGATGTTATATGTAGTGATGATGGATGTTATATGTAGTGATGATGGGTGATGTTATGTAGTGATGATGGATGTTGTTATATGTAGTGATGATGGGTGGTGTTATGTAGTGATGATGGATGGTGTTATATGTAGTGATGATGGTGGTGTTATATGTAATGATGATGGTGGTGTTATATGTAGTGATGATGGATGATGTTATATGTAGTGATGATGGTGGTGTTATATGTAGATGATGGATGGTAAGAGGATGATGGTGGTGTTATATGAAAAAGATGATGATGAAAGTTATATGTAGTGATGATGGATGATGTTATATGTAGTGATGATGGGTGGTGTTATATGTAGTGATGATGGATGGTGTTATATGTAGTGATGATGGATGTTGTTATATGTAGTGATAATGGATGTTGTTATATGTAGTGATGATGGGTTGTGTTATATGTAGTGATGATTAGACAATAAAATAATAACAGTTTAATGCTAAAAAAATATACTTTGCTGTACCGTTGTAGTGAAAAACATGGTGGAACTTACATACACCGTTAATGAACTATTGATGAAAGAAGAAGTTTTGGGGACTGAACAGTGAGACAATGTGGAGCCTCCCGGAGGGTGGCGTCCCACCGTGGCCTAGCGAATGAGCCACCCCGAGGGCGGCGTTTCAGCTAGTTATGTATAAAACTTACCAAGCATGGATCAAGCCCTGGATGACGTCATGATTTGTTGTGGAGCGGCAGCTGTCAACGTCCACCAGCAAGTCGCACGAATCCCATGCTCGTGGTTAAGACTCGGCCGCATAGCCCGAATTTTGAACGTCGTTCAGCCGGCCGCATGTATAACAATTCCCGGCCACATGCGGCCGGAAAAAGGAAGGTTGCGGACCTCTGCTCTAGACTATAGGCCTACCAAGACCCGAGTCACATGCTAGGTCCGTCACTATAGCTTAGCGGGGAAGAGCAGAGGGACGACGGCTGTGATAAGGACTATACCTGACTTTACCATCAAAAAGGCTTATAGTGTAAGTCTTGCTGGGAGCCGTTGCACTACATGTGTCCTGTTATCTTCAACTGGACTTTATAATGGTGTTGGTGGCTGTCATCGGTGAAGGGCTCTGTAAATTTTCTCTTTTTTGTCTTCTTTTCCTCAGCAAGTTTCTGTGTATTAGCGGCGGTATTTTACTCAGAGAGTTTACCCTTGGCCATCCGGCGTCGTCTGATCTTCACCCTGTACGCGATACTGGTGGCCGGGACGTGTGGGACTTCATATATATCGGCCACGGGTCGTCGATACCAGTTTCGGTCCCGGATCTTGAAGTTGTTGGGAAACTCACTGGCAATTTACTCAAATATTTTTACGGCGGGAACGTCTGCTAAGTAACCAATGTATTATCCGTAGTTCTTCGCCAGTTGGGACGTCGACGTATCCTGATGCATGGCGACATAGTCCATGAAGGCAAATGTGTGATATAAACATGTACCGGTCTCCTCTCCCTGGAGCCGTCGATTAAGTGTGTACACCTTGCGACGCTCGACGTACTACCTTACCTCGCGAGGCACCAGGCCGTTCTCGCTGTCAAAATAAAAATATTAACCGTCAGCGCCTCTCCATAGAACAACGGCGTGAGAGCTGCCATCATCTTGTCGACAGTTAAGTAAAATACCGCGACCGGGAGCCACTAGACTTAACGATTTTAGAACTTCACATCTTTATACTTGAAACAGTTTCCCAAATGGTCGCTGGGTCATAATAATGGTACTGATGGCGTCGTCCCAATACATCCGCTCAAGATCATTTAAGTACGGG
The DNA here is from genome assembly GCF_018991925.1 of Homarus americanus. NCBI lineage: Eukaryota > Metazoa > Arthropoda > Malacostraca > Decapoda > Nephropidae > Homarus > Homarus americanus. Next base: position 207,377 of record NW_024727201.1, read on the forward strand.
TGTCGGAATGCCACAATTTCTAATTACTTTTTGTTAGGCATTTTTTCTGTGTCGTTGAGAACAGTGAATACCTGGGGTGGGGGAGGACACCTGTTTTATAAAGCCTTAGAGGAGAACAAAAGTTAGCTTGGATACACGGTTCAGGGTATATATAGTGATGATAGTGAGTATGGTGGTGGTGGGTGTGAAGATGGTGATTATAGTGATGATAGTGAGTATGGTGGTGGACGGTGTGAAGATGGTGATTATAGTGATGATAGTGAGTATGGTGGTGGACGGTGTGAAGATGGTGATTATAGTGATGATAGTGAGTATGGTGGTGGTGGGTGTGAAGATGGTGATTATAGTGATGATAGTGAGTATGGGGGTGGTGGTGGTAGTGATGAAGGTGATTATGGTGATGATAGAGTATGGTGGTGACGGGTGAAGATGGTGATTATAGTGATGATAGTGAGTATGGTGGTGGTGGGTGAAGATGGTGAAGTGATGATAGTGAGTGGTGGTGGTGGGTGTGAAGATGGTGATTATAGTGATGATAGTGAGTATGGTGGTGGTGGGTGTGAAGATGGTGATTATAGTGATGATAGTGAGTATGGGGGTGGTGGTGGTAGTGATGAAGGTGATTATGGTGGTGGTCGTGGTAGTGATGGTGGTTATAGTGGTGATGATAGTAGGGTTGATAATAGTGGTGGTAGTAGCTGATGGTGGTTATAGTTGTGGTGGTAGTGATGGTGGTTATAGTGGTGGTAGTGATGGTGGTTATAGTGGTGGTAGTAGTAGTGATGGTGGCTAGTTGTGGTGGTAGTAGTAGTGATGGTATAGTTGTGGTGGTAGTAGCAGATGAGGTCATATTGGTGGTAGTAGCAGATGGTGGTGCTAAGTTACGGTGGTAGTAGTAGTGATGGTGGTTATAGTTGTGGTGGTAGTAGTAGTGATTGGTATATAGTGTGGTGGTAGTGATGGTGGTTATAGTGATGGTAGTAGTAGGTGGTGGTTATAGTTGTGGTGGTGGTAGTGATGGTGGTTATAGTGGTGGTGGTAGTGATGGTGGTTATAGTGGTGGTGGTAGTGATGGTGGTTATAGTGGTGGTAGTAGTGATTATAGTGGTGGTGGTGGTAGTGATGGTGGTTATAGTGTGGTGGTAGTGATGGTGGTTATAGTGGTGGTGGTAGTAGTAGTGATGGTATATAGTTGTGGTGGTAAATTAGTGATGGTGGTTATATTGGTGGTGGTAGTGATGGTGGTTATAGTGATGGTAGTAGTAGTGATGGTGGTTATAGTGGTGGTAGTGAGGTATCATAGTGGTGGTGGCTATAATGGTGGTGGTAGTGATGGTGGTTTATAGTGGTGGTGGTAGTGATGGTGGTTATAGTGGTGGTGGTAGTGATGGTAGTGATGGTGGTTATAGTGGTGGTAGTGAGTAGTGATGGTGGTTGTGTTGTGGTGGTAGTAGTAGTGATTGTGGTTATATTGGTGGTAGTAGTGATGATTATAGTGGTGGTGGTGGTAGTGATGGTGGTTATAGTGGTGGTGGTAGTGATGGTGGTTATAGTGGTGTAGTGATGGTGGTTATAGTGGTGGTGGTAGTGATGGTGGTTATAGTGGTGGTGGTAGTGATTGTGGTTATGGTGGTGGTGGTAGTGATGGTGGTTATAGTGGTGGTGGTAGTGATGGTGGTTATAGTGGTGGTGGTAGTGATGTGGTGGTTATAGTGGTGGTGGTAGTGGTGGTTATAGTGGTGATGGTAGTGATGGTGGTAATGGTGGTGGTGGTAGTGATGGTGGTTATAGTGGTGGTGGTGTGATGGTGGTTATAGTGGTGGTGGTAGTGATGGTGGTTATAGTGGTGGTGGTAGTGATGGTGGTTTATGGTGGTGGTGGTAGTGATGGTGGTTATAGTCGTGGTGGTAGTGATGGTGGTTATAGTCGTGGTGGTAGTGATGGTGGTTATAGTGGTGGTGGTAGTGATGGTGGTTATAGTGGTGGTGGTAGTGATGGTGGTTATGGTGGTGGTGGTAGTGATGGTGGTTATAGTGGTGGTGGTAGTGGTGGTGGTTATAGTGGTGGTGGCAGTGATGGTGGTTATAATTGGTGGTGGTAGTGATGGTGGTTTTAGTGGTGGTGGTAGTGATGGTGGTTAAGTGGTGGTAGTAGTAGTGGTGGTTATAGTGGTGGTGGTAGTGATTGTGGTTATAGTGGTGGTGGTAGTGATGGTGGTCATAGTGGTGGTATTAGTAGTGATGGTGATTATAGTTGTGGTGGTGATGATGGTGGTTTTAGTGGTGGTGGTAGTGATTGTGGTTATATTGGTGGTACTGAGTGATGATTATAGTGGTGGTAGTGATGGTGGTTATAGTGGTGGTGGTAGTGATGGTGGTTATAGTGGTGGTGGTAGTGATGGTGGTTATAGTGGTGGTGGCAGTGATGGTGGTTATAGTGGTGGTGGTAGTGATGGTGGTTTATTGGTGGTGGTAGTGATGGTGGTTATAGTGGTGGTGGTGGTAGTGATGGTGGTTAATAGTGGTGGTGGTGGTGATGGTGGTTATAGTGGTGGTAGTAGTAGTGATGGTGGTTATAGTTGTGGTGGTAGTGATTGTGGTTATAGTGGTGGTGGTAGTGATGGTGGTCATAGTGGTGGTATTAGTAGTAATGGTGATTAAAGTTGTGGTGGTTGTGATGGTGGTTTTAGTGGTGGTGGTAGTGATTGTGGTTATATTGGTGGTAGTAGTGATGATTATAGTGTGGTAGTGATGGTGGTTATGGTTGTGGTGGTAGTGATGGTGGTTTAGTGGTGGTGGTAGTGTTGGTTTATATTGGTGGTGGTAGTGGTGGTCATAGTGGTGGTATTAGTAGTGATGGTGATTATAGTTGTGGTGGAGTGATGGTGGTTTTAGCGGTGGGTAGTGATGGTGGTTATAATTGGTGGTGGTAGTGATGGTGGTTATAGTGGTGGTGGTAGTGATGGTGGTTATAGTGGTGGTATTAGTAGTGATGGTGATTATAGTGATGGTGGTAGCGATGGTGGTTATAGTGGTGGTAGTAATAGTGATGGTGGTTAGGAGTGGTGGTAGTGATGGTGGTTATAGTGGTGGTGGTAGTGATGGTACAGTGGTGGTATTAGTAGTGATGGTGATTATAGTTGTGGTGGTAGTGATGGTGGTTTTTAGTGGTAGTGATTGTGGTTATATTGGTGTAGTAGTGATGATTATAGTGGTGGTAGTGATGGTGGTTATAGTTGTGGTGGTAGTGATGGTGGTTTTAGTGGTGGTGGTAGTGATTGTGGTTATATTGGTGGTAGTAGTGATGATTATAGTGGTGGTAGTGATGGTGTTATAGTTGTGGTGGTAGTGATGGTGGTTTTAGTGGTGGTAGTGATGGTGGCAAAAGTGGTGGTGGTAGTGATGGTGGTTATAGTGATGGTAGTAGTGATAATTATAGTGGTGGTAGTGATGGTGTTTAGTGGTGGTGGTAGGATGGTGGATGGTGTGGTGGTAGTGATGGTGCTTATAATGGTGGTGGTAGTGAGTGGTTATAGTTGTGGTGGTAGGATGGTGGTATAGTGGTGGGTAGTGATGGTGGTTATAGAGTTGGTGGTAGTGATGGTGGTTATAGTTGTGGTGGTAGTAGTAGTGATGGTTATAGTGGTGGTAGTAGTAGTGATGGATGGTGAAGTGTGGTGGTAGTGATGGTGGTTATAGTGGTGGTGGTTATAGTTGTGGTGGCAGTAGTAGTGATGGTGGTTATAGGGGTGGTAGTAGTAGTGATGGTGGTTATATGGTGGCGGTAGTAGTGATGGTGGTTATAGTTGTGGTGGTAGTGATGGTGGTTATAGTTGTGATGGTAGTGATGGTGGTTTAGAGGTGGTTGTGATGGTGGTTATAGTCTGTAGAAGTGGGTGGTATGGTGGTGGTGGTAGTGATGGTGGTTATAGCTGGTGATGGTGGTTATAGTGGTGGTGTGATGGTGGTTATAGTGGTGGTTGTAGTGATGGTGGTTAAAGTTGTGGTGGTAGTAGTAGTGATGGTGATTATAGTTGGTGGTAGGAAGTTGGTTGGTGGTGGTAGTAGTAGTGGTGGTTGTTATATGTAGTGGTAGTGATGGTGGTTATAGTGGTGGTGTTAGTAGTGGTAGTAGTGATGGTTTATAATGGTGGCGGTAGTAGTGATGGTGGTTATAGTTGTGGTGGTTATTGTGGTTAGTGATGGTGGTTAGAGGTATTGGTAGTAGTGGTGGTGGTTATAGGTGGTAGTGATGGTGGTTATGGTGGTGGGTTAGTAGTGATGGTGATTATAGTAGTAAGTGATGGTGTTATAGTTGTGGTGGTAGTGATGTTGGTTATAGTGGTGGTGGTAGTGATGGTGGTTATAGTGGTGGTGGTAGTGATGGTGGTTATAGTGGTGGTGGTAGTGATGGTGGTTATAGTGGTGGTGGTAGTAGTGGTGGTGGTTATAGTGGTGGTAGTATTGATGGTGGTTATAGTGGTGGTGGTAGTAGTAGTGGTGGTGGTTATAGTGGTAGTGGTAGCAGTGATGATGATGATAGCGGTGGTAATAGTAGTAACAGCGATCTGTGGTGTAATGGTCAGCATGCTCACCTCGCAAGCTAGCGGACCCGGGTTCGATCCCCGGGCAGGGTGAAATTATGGGCAAGTTTCTTTACGCCATTTGCCTCTGTCTACCCAGCAGTAATTAGGGATCTGAATGTTAATCGAGGGGAATGGTTAGCCAGTGGAGTTGGCGATTTGTCCGGTATTCTCGGACTATTCCTTGACACTGGGTCATGCAACTCGTTAACCTAGAGTGTGGTTGTTGTGTTGGCAACAGCGTCTGCACCTTAAACAAATTCACGCTTAGGTGGCCCAAGGACCGGCCATCCTCGTTACACGAGGGTCAACCATTAGTAGTAATAATGGTGGTTTTAGTAGTAATGGTGGTTATGGCGATATTAGGGATGGTGGTTATAGTAATGGTGGTTACAGTGATGGTAATAGTAGTAATGGTGGTTATGATGATAGTAGTGGTAGTTGTAGTGAAGAAGAAGACGTGGTTATAGTGATAGTAGTGACGATTGTGGTTACGGTGGTTGTAGTGAAGAAGACGTGGTTATAGTGATAGTGGTGACGATTGTGGTTACGGTGGTTGTAGTGAAGAAGACGTGGTTATAGTGATAGTAGTGACGATTGTGGTTACGGTGGTTGTGAAGAAGAAGACGTGGTTATAGTGATAGTAGTGACGATTGTGGTTACGGTGGTTATAGTGAAGAAGAAGACGTGGTTATAGTGATAGTAGTGACGATTGTGGTTACGGTGGTTGTAGTGAAGAAGACGTGGTTATAGTGGATAGTGGCTGACGATTGTGGTTACGGTGTTGTAGTGAAGAAGAAGACGGTTATAGTGATAGTAGTGACGATTGTGGTTACGGTGGTTGTAGTGAAGAAGAAGACGTGGTTATAGTGATAGTAGTGACGATTGTGGTTATGGGTTGTGAGTGAAGAAGAAGAATTACATTTTCCCTTATCACGTTTCGTTTTCTTCCATCCTTCCTTCCCTCCTCCTCCTCCTCTCTCCCTCATCCCTAACCCCTGCCCTGCATCTAACCCCTCTTCGCCTCAGCCTTGGGAAGACCTACGTAGCTTCCTGTAGGTGACATTATCGCTGGCAATACTGCAGGAGAGCTGAAGAAACATTGACAGATATCATCAGCACTTGTTCTGATCACTTTACCTGGAGTGTGGCTGAGCTAACTCATCATGGGAAAAAGTAAGCTCTGTTTTAGCTGGGAGGGGAAGAGAGAGAGAGAGAGAGAGAGAAGGAGAGAGAGAGAGAGAGAGAGAGAGAGATCCACTTCAACCAGTCTTTCCAATCACTAATCATCACGACTTTCTGATTCGGTGACCCTCCCCCTATAAAACGCTTGTCCTTTGTTTGCCTTGGGTAGGGGTTTGGTTAGGGTGGGGTTGGGGGTAGGGGGGAGGGATGGTATGGGAAGTTTGGTGTGGGGAGGGTAAGGGACTGGCTTGGGTAGGGGAAAAGCGGTGGGGGGAGGTAAGGGTGGAGGAGGGGAGAGGCAGAACTGGGTTTATCTCTGTGGTGGAGTGAGGTTGTTTGTGGTGGAGTAACATTGTTTGTGGGGAGTAACATTGTTTGTGGAGTAACATTGTTTATGGTGGAGTAACATTGTTTGTGGTGGAGTAACATTGTTTGTGGTGGAGTAACATTGTTTGTGTGGAGTAACATTGTTTGTGGTGGAGTAACATTGTTTGTGGTGGAGTAACATTGTTTGTGGAGCAACATTGTTGGTGGACAACATTGTTTGTGTGGAGTAACATTGTTTGTGGTGGAGTAACATTGTTTGTAGGGAGTAACATTGTTTGTGGTGATAACATTGTTTGTGGTGAGTAACATTGTTTGTGGTGATAATGTTTATGGTGAGTAACATTGTTTGTGAGTGATAACATTGTTTGTAGCGGAGTAACATTGTTTGTAGGGAGAAACATTGTTTGTGGTGAATAACATTGTTTGTAGCGGAGCAACATTGTTTGTAGCGGAGCAACATTGTTTGTAGAGTAACATTGTTTGTGGTGGAGCAACATTGTTTGTGGTGGAGTAACATTGTTTGTGTATAACATTGTTTGTGGTGATAACATTGTTTGTGGTGAGAAACATTGTTTATGGTGAGTAACATTGTTTAGGTGATAACATTCTTGTGGTGATAACATTGTTTGTGGTGAGAAAACTGTTTGAGGAGCAACATTGTTATGGTGGAGTAATTGTTGTGGTGGAGCAACATTGTTTAGTGGAGTAACATTGTTTGTGGTGGAGTAACATTGTTTGTGTGGAGTAATATTGTTTGTGGTGATATTGTTTGTAGATAACATTGTTTGGTGGTGAGCATTGTTTGTGGGGATAACATTGTTTGTGGAGTAAATATTGAGGTGGAGTAACATTGTTTGTGGAGTAACATTGTTTGTGGTGGAGTAACATTGTTTGGAGAACATTGTTTGTGGTGATAACATTGTTTGTAGGAGAAACATTGTTTGTGGTGGAGTAACATTGTTTGTGAGAACTGTTTGTGGAGTAACATTGTTTGTGGTGGAGTAACATTGTTTGTGGTGGAGAACATTGTTTGTGGTGGAGTAACATTGTTTGTGGTGGAATAACATTGTTTGTAGTGATAACATTGTTTGAAGTGATAAATTGTTTGTGAGTGAGTAACATTGTTTGTAGGAGAAACATTGTTTGTAGAGTAAACATTGTTTATGGTGGAGTAACACTGTTGTGGAGTAAACATTGTTTGTGGTGGAGTAACATTGTTTATGGTGAGTAACATTGTTTGTGGAGCAATAATTAGGAGTAACATTGTTTGTAGGATAACATTGTTTATGGTGGAGAAACATTGTTTGTGTAGAGTAACATTGTTTATGGTGATAACACTGTTTGTGGTGATAACATTGTTTGTAGATGTGTGGAGAAACATTGTTTGTAGAGTAACATTGTTTGCGTGATAACATTGTTTGTGTGAGTAACATTGTTTGTGGTGAGTAACATTGTTTGTGGTGGAGCATTGTTTGTAGGAGAAACATTGTTTGTGGTGAGTAACATTGTTTGTGGGAGAAAATCTTTGTTATGGTGAGTAACACTGTTTGGTGAGCAACATTGTTTGTGGTGGAGTAACACTGTTTGTGGTGGAGTAACATTGTTTGTGGGTTGAGTAACATTGTTTGTGGTGGAGTAACATTGTTTGAGGTGAGTAACATTGTTTGTGGTTGAGTAACATTGTTTGTGGTGGAGTAACATTGTTTGTGGTTGAGTAACACTGTTTGTGGGTAGTAACATTGTTTGTGGTGATAACATTGTTTGTGGTGAGTAACATTGTTTGTGGTTGAGTAACATTGTTGTGGTGGAGTACTGTTTGTAGCGGATAACATTGTTTGGGGTTGAGTACTGTTTGGTGAGTAACATTGTTTGAGGTGGAGTAACACTGTTTGTGGTGGGTAACATTGTTTGAGGTGGAGTAACATTGTTTTGTAGTGGAGTAACATTGTTTGTGGTTGAGTAACATTGTTTGTGGTTGAGTAACATTTTTGTGGTGGGTAACATTGTTTGTGGTTGAGTAACATTGTTTTGGGTGGAGTAACATTGTTTGTGGTGGAGTAACATTGTTTGTGGTGGAGTAACATTGTTTGAGATTGGAGTAACACTGTTTGTGGTTAGATAACTACTGTTTGTGGTGGAGTAACATTGTTTGTGGTGGAGTAGCATTGTTTGTGGTTAGTAACATTGTTTGTGGTGGAGTAACATTGTTTGTGGTTGAGTAACATTGTTTATGGTGGAGTAACATTGTTTGAGTTGGAGTAACATTGTTTGTGGTTGAGTAACATTGTTTGAGGTGGAGTAACATTGTTTATGAGGTGGAGTAACATTGTTTGAGGTGAAGTAACATTGTTTGTGGTGGAGTAACATTGTTTGTGGTTGAGTAACATTGTTTGTGGTGGAGTAACATTGTTTGTAGCGGAGTAACATTGTTTGAGGTGGAGTAACACTGTTTGTGGTGGAGTAACATTGTTTGAGGTGGGTAACATTGTTTGTGGTGGAAGTACACTGTTTGAGGTGGAGTAACACTGTTTGTGGTTAGAGTAACATTGTTTGTGGTGGAAGTAACATTGTTTGTGGTGGAGTAACACTGTTTGAGTAGAGTAACACTGTTTGTGGTTGAGAACATTGTTTGTGGTTGGAGTAACATTGTTTGAGGTGGAGTAACATTGTTTGTGGTGGAGTAAAATTGTTTGTGGTGGAGTAACATTGTTTGTGGTTGAGTAACATTGTTTGTGGTGGAGTAACACTGTTTGTGGTTGAGCAACATTGTTTGTGGTGGAGTAACATTGTTTGTGGTTGGAAATTGTTTGTGGTGGAGTAACACTGTTTGTAGCGGTAACATTGTTTTGAGGTGGAAGCATATTGTTTATGGTGTGGAGTAACATTGTTTTGAGGTGGAGTAACATTGTTTGTGGTGGAGTAACATTGTTTGAGGTGGAGAACATTGTTTGAGGTGGATAACATTGTTTGTGGTGGAATACTGTTTGAGGTGGAGTGCTTACTGTTTGTGGTTGAGTAACATTGTTTGTGGTGGAGTAACACTGTTTGTGGTTGGAGTAACATTGTTTGTGGTTGAGTAACATTGTTTGTGGTTGAGTAACATTGTTTGTGGTGGAGTAACATTGTTTGAGGTGGAGTAACACTGTTTGTGGTGGAATTGTTTGTGGTGGAGTAACATTGTTTGTGGTGGAGCTACACTGTTTGGTGGAGTAACACTGTTTGTGGTTGGAGTAACATTGTTTGTGGTGGAGTAACACTGTTTGTGTTGGAGTAACATTGTTTGAGGTGGAGTAACACTGTTTGTGGTTAGTAACATTGTTTGTGGTGGAGTAACACTGTTTGTGTGATAACATTGTTTGAGGTGGAGTAACATTGTTTGTGGTGGAAGTAACATTGTTTGTGATGGAGTAACATTGTTTTGAAGAAGTAACATTGCTTGTGGTGGAGTAACATTGTTTGTGGTGGAGTAACATTGTTTGTAGTGGAGTAACATTGTTTGTGGTTGAGTAACATTGTTTGTGGTTGAGTAACATTGTTTGTGGTGGAGTAACACTGTTTGTGGGTAGATAACATTGTTTGTGGTGAAGTAACATTGTTTGTGGTGGAGTAACATTGTTTGTGGTTGAATACTATTGTTTGTGGTGGAGTAACATTGTTGGTGGAGTAACATTGTTTGTGGTGGAATGCTATTGTTTGTGGTTGAGTAACATTGTTTGTTGAGTGGAGTAACATTGTTTGTGGTGGAGTAACATTGTTTGTGGTGGAGTAACATTGTTTTATGTGGAGTAACATTGTTTGGTTGAAGTGCTATTGTTTGTGGTTGAGTAACACTGTTTGTGGTGGAGTAACATTGTTTGTGGTTGAGTAACATTGTTTGTGGTTGAGTAACATTGTTTGTGGTGGAGTAACACTGTTTGTGGTGGAGTAACATTGTTGTGGTTGAAGTATTGTTTGTGGTTGAGTAATATTGTTTGTGGTGGAGTAACACTGTTTGTGGTGGAGTAACATTGTTTGAGGTGGAGTAACATTGTTTGTAGTGGAGTAACATTGTTTGGTTGAATAACATTGTTTGTGGTGGAAGTAACATTATTTATGGTGGAGTAACATTGTTTATAGGTGGAGTAACACTGTTTGTAGTTAGATAACATTGTTTGTGGTGGAGTAACATTCTTTGTGGTGGAGTAACATTGTTTGTGGTGGAGTATCATTGTTTGTGGTGGAGTAACATTGTTTATGGTGGAGGAACATTGTTTGTAGCGGAGTAACATTGTTTGTAGCGGAGTAACATTGTTTATGGTGGAGGAACATTGTTTGTGGTGCAATAACATTGTTTGTAGCGGAGTAACATTGTTTGTAGCGGAGTAACATTGTTTATGGTGGAGTAACATTGTTTGTGGTGGAGTAACATTGTTTGTGGTGGAGTAACATTGTTTGTGGTGGAGTAACATTGTTTGTGGTGGAGTAACATTGTTTGTGGTGGAGTAACACTGTTTGTAGTGGAGTAACATTGTTTGTGGTGGAGTAACATTGTTTATGGTGGAGTAACATTGTTTGTAGTGGAGTAACATTGTTTGTGGTGGAGTAACATTGTTTGTGGTGGAGTAACATTGTTTGTGGTGGAGTAACATTGTTTGTGGTGGAGTAACACATACAACCACAAACACATGACTTATAATTTAATACCAGATAAAACCTACTTGTATAATAGACCAAAAATCAACAACTTCAAGTACAGGAGATTGAACGAGCGCAAATTATCATGTGATTATACCTTAACGAGCAGTTTCGAGAAGAGGCCGTTAGGAGAGTTTGATGACGTCATGAACACTGAAAGATGAAAAAAAAATGACCTGTGATGTTGATTTTTGGTTGTGTTAATGACACCTGCTTGTTGTGTGTGTGTGTGTGTGTGTGTGTGTGTGTATGTATAATAAGTATGTGTAATAATAATAATGATGATAATAATAATAAATAATAATAACAACAGCAATACACCACCACCACAGCAATAACAACCACAGCCACAACAACCACAACAGCAATACACCACCACCACAGCAACAACAACCACAACCACAACAACAACAACAACAACAACAACAACCACAACAACAACAACAACCACAACAACAACCACAACACCCACAACAACCTTGAGAGTGAGTGAGGCAGGGAGACACACCCACTACCAGACTAATCACACGGTGTAAGCAACTAAATTAACTTTGTATATTATCCTTTTCTTCTTATAATCATCAATATAAACCTGATAAAAGAATTGTATCTCTTTCTTAATTCCGGATTCCTTGGTGGCTAGAGTGTAAGTGTTAAGGTACAGTTCTGTACACCTGAAATAAGGAATCTAGTGATATTTTATAACATGCTGTCAAGGCCAATGAATCGTGAGGGTGAAAAGGGTATTGTATGTATGTATGTATGCATGTATGTATGTATGTATGTATGTATGTATGTATGTGTGTATGTATGTATGTATGTATTTTTTACTGTAAATTTGTCAAGGTAATGCTATAATGACACTTATTATGTGGAAAGTACTGAAACTGTACCTGTAATTATATATATACTGTACCTGTTGCTGCACCTATGTCTCTCTCTACCTCTGTAATTGTGTACTCTTAATTCTGAGTACAAAATCACCTATAAAACATTTCCTGGCTTTTAAAATAACATCAAACATCTTCATTAATTATTTTCGTATCTGTTCCCTCAATATAGTTCACCCCAGGACGTCTATGTTGGTTTAGTCACACACGTATAGGTTAGGTCCAGGGAAATGTCACCCCTGATGATAAAAACCGGACCAGGGCTGAGGAAAAACCCTTATTTATGGCCCTACGTGAGTGTAAACATATCGACTAAGACTGGTTAGTTCAAGGTGTGTGTGTGTGTGTGTGTGTGTGTGTGTGTGTGTGTGTGTAGGTAGGGAGGATAGGTAAGTGTGTAAGTTGGGTGAGATGTGTAAGAGTGTGGGTGTGAAGAATGGGTGAGTGACTGGATGGATGAGTGACTGGATGGGTGAGTGACGGGATGGGTGGGTGACTGGATGGGTGGTGAGGAGGGGAGGGATAGATGAGGCTGGATGAATTTGTGTGTGAATGGTATAGGGATGGGTGAGTGACTGGATGAGTGATGGGTGTAGCTGTGGTGGTGTTGTGGTGGGTTCATATCCATCTATCTCCACTGTCCGTTGCGTCCGTATCTTGTATGTGTTTGCTTGAGTGTCCGTAGTTCCTTGTCTCTCTTTCCCAACGTGTGTGTATTTATATTTCTCTCCTGTAGCGTCCGTATCTCTCATTGTATCTCCTCTGGGGCGTCCATATCTTCCAATTTCTCTCTTGCAGCGTTCATATCACCTTATCTCTCCCCCCGCGGCGTCCGTATCTCTGTCCGTGATATCTTAGGTCGGGACGTCACGACTGGTGGACGTTATCACCACCAGGTTTCCGGACGACTGATCCCGGCAGCGTCTCCACACACACACACACGCTAAGTGAAGGAAGACGCACTATGAGAAGCCAAAAGATCTAGTTGAAGCAAGATGTGCGAGGTGAAGCCAAGACACACATGAGTGAGGTAAAACATTTTAAAGTTACCAGAATAATTTCAACGTATGGATCTTTGAGTACTGAAGCCCACACGTTAATGAGATACTGTACTCCTGTTGACAGCTAATGGAAAATTATGTTACTGCCATTAGTACGATATCTGCAGCACCCATAACACGCTGCCAGACCAAAGAATAATAGAAGACACACTCTCCTTCCACAAGTAGAACAAGATCATCAGCACCAGACGCCCTCAGACATAAGAATACCTGTAGGTTCATTGTGTTGTCATACATAGGAGATCTACAGCACTTATGACACAGCTGCCAGACGAAAGAGTCCATGAACACGTATTCTGCCGTCACATGTACGACACCTGCAGCACTCATTACATGCTGCCAGAGCTACGAACACTTGTTAGTTTATTTTATTTTCAAAGTTATTTACTCTGCGGTATTTATCACAAACTACCAGACATACGAACATATGATGACTAGCTTAGGTGCCATGAGTACGACATCTGCAGCACTTATCACACGCTGCCAGACCTAAGAACATTGCATGAGCGACTTACCCCCACAATGCATCATTGGACAGTCACGCGTCGTCGTCCAAAAATATAATCACTGCCATAATTATATCAACCTATCTATAATCTGTATAATCTGTCTACTATAACCAATGTGATGGGCGACATAATAATAAGACTCTTGAGAATAATATAATGTAATATGAACATCTCTATCACTTACGGTACACAATGTGGGCTTCTCAAGTGATGTATTTATTTGTTTACAAGTCCAACGAAAATAGATTCTCTTCCCTGTTGTTTTTATTTACGATGGTGTACGTCATACTACTACTACTACTACTACTACTACTATTACTACTACTACTACTACTATTTTTTTTTTTTTTTTACTGTGGCCTCCAGCCTCCCAATAGCCACCTTCGCCACCATTTATTTACCTTAATATTAAATATCCTAATACATAAGAAGCTATCCTATCTGTGTTAAATTAGTTGAGCCGCAGATCTATGCGGCATTCAGTGACTGTAGCCTCATAGTCAATATCGGCAGCAGTTGTCGGAGTAGGGGCAGAAGCTCTCGTTCCCCTGAGGCAGAGCAAAGCCGACAGAAGGAGAGAGAAAGACAGTCGACATCTCATCCGGGCTGTAACATAACTTCTGGGCTGCTGCTTCTGTTCGGAGATCAACTCCGCGAGTCTGACGTAGAAACATCTTGCACTTGGGCCCATCCCACCAGAGGTTGTGAACACTAGAGGAGTGAAGCTGCCTTGATCAACGTTTTGAATTCTCTCCCCATATGCCCTTCTCTTGTCGTTCTCGTTCCTCCTATGTGCAGCATCGAGAGCTAGGTTACGGTGACATGCGGTCATGGGATCAAAAATCCTGATGTAGAAGAAAGCTCGCTGTCCCCGCGTCCAGAATTCTCGAGCACTGACGTCCACACGGGCTTCGTTAGATGTGTTTGAAGTCCTGTGTTGGAAGATCTCGCCGTCCAATGGAAGGAGGGTCGGTTCTACCCTGACATCACGGCAGATTTCCTTCAACATATTTGCTGTGAGATCCCTTACTTCGTCATGCCTCATGCATATGAAGCCACCTTTCTTGCACACCATGGCGTGATCGACGTCATAGGAAGAGCCACACACGCATTGGGAGGGTAATCCTTCTACTGGCCGACCGTACCTTAGTAGTACTACTACTACTACTACTACTACTACTACTACTACTACTACTAATGATAATAATAATAATAATAATAACAATAATAATAATAACAATAATAATAATAATAATAATAATATACACAAAATGTCTATAAATTGAAAGATATTTTGTTAAATATCTCGTGAATAAAGAATTGTTGGTGGTTGACGCTAGTAGGTGTTAATTGTTGTAGATGGTTGTTGTTGGTAGTGGTTGTTTTAGATTGTTGGTAATAATGGTAGTACATTAGATGGTTGGTGTGGTGGTAGTTGTGGTAGATATTAGTTGTAATGGTGGTAGATAGAAGGTGGTTTGGTAGTATATAGATGCTAGTTGCTAGTAAATGGTTGTTACTTATGGAAGGAAATTGTTGTTGTTGTTGGTGGTGGTGGTAGGCAGTTCCTGGTAGTCACACACACACACACACACACACACACACACACACACACACACACACACACCAAAGTCTCATACCGGGAAAGGAAGATTACCAGGACAATACAACCAGTCCCCCGGTATGGTTTAGTACCGGGGGACCATCACCAGTATGGTTGGCCAGGTGGCTTATCACTCTCTGCATCTTACTTCACGCTCGTCGTGTTAAATAAATAGTAATTACCCCTCACGTTATCTCCTTATCTTGTGTGTGTGTGTGTGTGTGTGTGTGTGTGTGTGTGTGTGTGTGTGTGTGTGTGTGTGTGTGTGTGTGTGTGTGTGTGTGTCTGTGTGTGTGTTAACTCTCACATGGTATCAATACATTAATCTTTATATAAATTAATCCACTAAATTAATAAAAAAAAAATGAGACTAAATTTTGCCTTCGTCCGGAAATCCACTTCGGATAAATGGGTAACCGGACAACGAAAAATTCCTTCAGTATTCAACCGGGTCATAATTACCAGGACACCGGATAAATACACCTTTAACTAATTGGATTATAGATATTAATTTTTTTTTAACCGGCTGGAATATATAATCAGTTCACAATAACCGGCTTTCGGATACCAATACCTCTTATAAACGGAAATGTTAAAATAAAATCAATTAAATTATTCCAGTCTTATGATATTTGGATAAAATTAATCGATTTCCTCTAAAAAAAAGTCACCAAAAATATAAAATTCGGATAAGAAATTTCTTTTTGATTCTGGTTAAAGTTGGTCTCTCTCTTAGGTTAGGTTAAGTTAGGTTTGGATAGGTTAGGTTAGGTTAAGTTGCTCCCTGCCTTAAGTTGTGTTATTTCGTAACATTATTTGTGTTGGTTAGGTTAAGTTAGGTTAGGTTAGGTTAGGTCGCTCCCTGTCTTAGGCTAGGTTAGGTTAGGTTAGGTTGCTCCCTGTCTTAGGCTAGGTTAGGTTAGGTTAGGTCGCTCCCTGTCTTAGGCTAGGTTAGGTTAGGTTAGGTTGCTCCCTGTCTTAGGCTAGGTTAGGTTAGGTTAGGTCGCTCCTGTCTTGACTAGAGTTAGGAGTTAGGTTAGGTCGCTCCCTGTCTTAGAGCTAGGTTAGGTGGGTTAGGTTGCTCCCTGTCTTAGGCTGAGTTAGAGTTAGGTTAGGTCGCTCCTGTCTTAGGCTAGGTTAGAGGTTAGATTAGGATTGCTCCTATTGGAAGCTAGGTGGGTTAGTTAGGTCGCTCCTGTCTTAGGCTAGGTTAGGTTAGGTTAGAGTTGCTCCTGTCTTAGGCTAGGCCCAGGTTGGAGTTAGGTCGCTCCTGTCTAGGCTAGGTTAGGTTGGGAGTTAGGTTGCTCCTGTCTTAGGCTAGGTTAGGTTAGGTTAGGTCGCTCCTTTTCTTGGGTTCTGATATTTCAGAAACATTGGCTGTGTGTTCCTCCTCCTCGTTAATTATATTAACTGTTTTACTGCATATATATAATTACTTACAGGTATTCGAGGAAGCTATACACCTTGCAATCTCACCTGCCTGCCTCTCTCTCTCTCTCTCCCTCTCTCTCTCTCTCTCTCTCTCTCTCTCTCTCTCTGACCAGTCTCTATCGACTTGTCTGTCTGTCTATCTCTGTCTACCTGCCTCTCTCTTACTGTGTCTCTCTCATGTTCCTGTCTCTATTTACCTCCCCTCTGTCTGTCTGTCTTTCAACCTCTATCTCATTCTAACACACACACACACACACACACACACACACACACACACACACACACACACACACACACAGGAGGGTCAAGACTTACCAGGCGCCGGTGAGCAGCTGCCCTCCTTCCTGAAGCCCCTCCCCCCGACCCATCCTCACCACCGGGATATCAACATATTCAAAAGTGACAATTTAGTTTCAGAAAGAAGTGGGATCAGTGTTGAACAGTGATGAGCAGTGGTTAAGCCAGTGAATTCAGCACTAGAGAGTACCGGTGAGAGCCGTGACCCACCAGTGAGACAAGCACCCCTGGGAACTAACCACCATCTTCTGACCAGGAGGCGTTAACCATTCCACCCTGGGAACAACAGTGGGCCGGCCGGCTTTAAACCTGACTACGAGATAACACAACACCACCTAGCAGAGAGTGAGGTACTGTGACACCACCCCATAGCGTGTCCCCATGACCACGTGAGGTCCTTCATATCAACACCTATGGATGAGTTACTGAACCAAGAGGCATATGTGACCTCACACAGTATGGCAAGAGACCAGCCTGGGCCATCAGCTGCAAACTATAATAATTTGTATGTTCAGTCCATGTTCCTTCTTCTTTCAGTGATGAAAGCTTTTGTTAAACGACCCACCCACCCCATGTCTTTGTATGTAATAAGTCATTTTTGTCTAATGTATATTTTCAGTCTTCGGGCTGCAGAACTTTTTCAATAAACCGTTAAATATTATTATTATTAATATTATTATTATTATTATTATTATTATTATTATTATTATTATTATTATTATTATTATTATCACACACACACACACACACACACACACACACTCGGGCCGTTTAATGACTAATGCTATACCTTCGAGGAACCTAACGCTATACTAGGCCACGGAAATAGAGCCGTAGTCCCACAGTATATAATTACCTATAATTAATTAGGACCTGGGCTAGAAATTATATATAGTGGGCGTTGGGAGGTGGAGGGAGTCAATTTATAGGTTTGGTTTGGAATGTGTGTGTGAATGTATGTATGTGTGTGTGTATGTATGTGTGTGTGTGTGTGTGTGTGTGTGTGTGTGTGTGTGTGTGTGTGTGTGTGTGTGTGGACTAGTGCTGTGTCTATACCTGTGATTCTTTGCCTTGGGGTGGGGTAGGGTGGGGGGTGGATGAGGTGGGGGTGGAGGTAGGGGTGGGTGGGGGTGGGTCAGAGTTAGGTGTGTGTGTGTGTGTGTGTGAGGTATTTTGTTGTTGTTGTTGTTATTGTTGAATTTGTTGCTGTTATTATTATTATTAGTAATTACTATTTATTTTAGACACATATCAAGATGGTCTTTATCAAATTAGTGTACTTTATATTTTGAAATGGTTAGGTTAGGTTAGGTTTGGTTTGGTTTGGTTAGGTTAGGTTAGGTTAGGTTAGTTTTGGTTAGGTTAGGTTAGGTTTGGTTAGGTTAGGTTAGGTTAGGTTTGGTTTGGTTAAGTTAGGTTTGGTTAGGTTAGGTTTGGTTAGGTTAGGTTAGGTTAGGTTAGGTTAGGTTAGGTTAGATGTGTTTAATCATCCGGTGAAATAAGTTAGTGTACCTAATCTTCACCTGATTCATAACTTAACGATATAAGAGAGAATAATAACAAAATAATGTGTAAATAAAGCCTGAATGACTTTTTCCTAATTTGGTTAATGTAAAAGATGTGTAAATGACCCTAATCTATGTTTGTTTACGTAAAATAAGTCTGGGAAGGTCATTTGTAAACAATGACTAGCAGTTATCACCTGAACGCTATACTAATCACATTTTCTCTCACCTGTGTATTAATAACGAATCAACACACAGATACAGACTCATACACACGCACCCTACACACAACATAACGTTATTAGCCAAGAACCATCACACACACACACACACACACACACACACACACCCACACACACACACACACACACACACACACACTCACGGAATTAAAAAAAAAACAGAAACAAACAGAAAAAAAAATTCCCTGACACACATTTACCACCCCAGTAGAGACAAGATAGGAGGAGGACCCAGCCCGTCACCCTTGGGAACGCCCCATGATGCACGACAAAAACAGAATACAAAAGCTTCCCGCACAACCGTATCATTAACAGAGTAAGCTACGTAATTAAGTCAGAAATAATCTCCCAGGTGTGACAGGAGATAGGTTGGAAATAAGTTGGAGATAGTATGTATGTTTGTATGTATGTATGTATGTATGTATGTATGTATGTATGTATGTATGTATGTATGTATGTATGTATGTATGTATGAATGTTTTTTGAGAGATATAATTTAGTTCGGATTGTCTACCTCTAGGAAGAGCTTCGAGGGAGAGAAGGTGAGGGGGAAGGTAAGGGAGAGGGAGAGAGGGTGAGGTGGGGAGAGAGAAGGTGAGAGGTGAGGGAGAGGGAGAGGGTGAGGTGGGAGGAGAGAAGGTGAGGGGGGAAGGTAAGGAGACGGAGAGGGTGAGGGAGGAGAGAAGGTGAGAGTGAAGGTGAGGAGAGGGAGAGAAGGAGAGGGAGAGAGGTGAGGAGAGGGAGAGAAGGTGAGGGGGAAGGTAAGGAGAGGGAGAGAGGGTGGAGGTGGGGAGGAGAGAAGGTGAGGGGGAAGGTAAGGGAGAGGGAGAGAGGGTGAGGTGGGAGGAGAGAAGGTGAGAGGGAAGGGGGTGGAGGGAGAGGGAGAGAAGTGAGGGAGAGGGAGAGTAGGTGAGGGAGAGGGAGAGAAGGTGAGGGAAGGTAAAAAGAGGAAGAGAAGGGAGGGGAAGGTAAGGGGAAGGTAAAGGAGAGGGAGAGAGGGTGAGGGAGAGGGAGAGAAGGTGAGGGAAGGAGAGAGGGTGGGGCAGGTGTTAGTGGAAAAGGGTTATTTGTTTCATGGGTGTGAGCTTCGAGGTACTCTTTTTCTCTCTGTCTCTCTTTCTGTCTCTCTCTCTCTCTCTTTCTCTCTCTCTTCTTTCTCTCTCTTCTTCTTCTCTCTCTTCTACGTACTCGAGGTATAAAACATGGCTGGCACCTTCCCTAGGCTTCTCTCAATCACTTATGTCTGCCGGAGGAGAGGGAAAGTCTCTCTCTCACTTCTCTTATTCTCTTTATTTCTGTCTCTCTCACTCTTTGATTATCTTTTTCTCATTGCGTTTCTCTTTTTATTTTGTTCTCTTTCTCCCCTCTGTCTTTCCATTTGTCTCATTATCTTACTCCCTACACACCTCTCTCTCTCTCTCTCTCTCTCTCTCTCTCATCACACCTATAAGGAATGCGTTTATGTAATATGAGGCGATATTCATTTGTTTTTATTCACTTCACCTATAGGAGGCGCTGCTGTGTTGTGGCTGTTGTCTATGTGATGCTCTATACAATAAACACTAGAAGGAGGTTATAGATGCTTTGAAATGCCATAACGATAAGTCATACTGATAGAAAAACAAATGAAGGCGTGTTTACAAAGGTTAGGGGTAACGAGATAGGTTATAGACGACGGTGATGGCGATGGTGGTAGTAGTGGTGGTGGTGGTAGTGATGTTATAGTGATGGTGGTAGTGATGTTATAGTGATGGTGGTAGTTGCTGGTGGTAGTGATGGTGGTAGTGATGGTAGTGATGGTGATAGGGGCAACATGGTCACCGCCAGCTAGACGCACGAATGCACAAGCCCAAGTATGCTTGATTACAGCCGCCACCAGCTAATAACGCACGACCCACGCACATACTCTGCTTTACCAGCACGGCCTTTACTGCAGCCCCCTCTGTCCTTGGATACCACACATCACGCACACGGACACACGCAGAGACACACGCAGAGACACACGCACACACACACGGACACACGCAGAGACACACCACGCACACACACACACACACACACACACACACACACACACACACGGACACACGCAGAGACACACGCACGCAACACACACACACGCACACACGCACACACACACACACACACACACACACACGGAACACACACACATACACACACACACACACGGACACACGCAGAGACACGCACGCACACACACACACACACACACACACACACACACACACACACACACACACACACACGGACACACGCAGAGACACGCACACACACACACACACACACACACACTACTTATAGGTATGACGCAACCCTGGCATGGGGTGGGTGAGTAAGGAGAGGTTAGGGGATAAAACAGGACCCCCTCCACTCTCCTTCCCTCCCTCCATCACCCCCTACCCCGATCCCTCCTCCCCTCCTTCCTCATCCTTCCCTCCTTCTCTCCTTCCCTCCCTCCTTCCCCTCCTTCTCCATCCTCCTTCCCTCCCTCCTTCCTCATCCTTCCTCCTCCTCTCTCCTTCCTCCCTCCTTCCCTCCTTCTCTCCACCCTCCTTCCTCCCTCCTTCCCCTCCCTCCTGCCTCGTCATCCCCTCCATGGCACTTCCAGGAACACAAACATGGAGCTTCCGAAAGGAGGGAGGAGTGTGGGAAGCGAGAGGGAAGAGTGGGAAGCGAGAGGGCAGAGGGGAAGCGAGAGGGAAGAGGGAAGGGATAGACGAGGGGAAGCGAGAGGGCAGAGGGGAAGGGATAGGACGAGTGGGAAGCGAGAGGCAGGGGGAAGCGAGAGGGGGAGTGGGGAGGGATAGGGACGAGGGAAGGATAGGGCCGAGTGGGAACGAGAGGGCAGAGTGGGAAGCGAGAGGGTTGTCACTTCTCTAATTACCATAATATCCACTCTGAAGAATTTTGGACCAAGTATTAATTGAAATGTTATCAGCGCCTCAGCAGCTTAAGCAAAACAACCTTTATTCCTCTATACCGTAAAGATTAAAGTCGTATATTCTTAAACCGTGACGCAATTAGTACCATTATGAGTCCTGAGGTAAGTTTGATTTTTTTGGGGGAGGAGGTAGGGAGAGGGGGTAGGGTGAAGGGGAGGAGGGTAGGAAGGAGGGTCTTAATTTGTGATCATGGACATTCTTGTCAAGGTAAGAATGATTGATGCTCTCTCTCTACCATTACTACCATCACTACTACCATTACAACCACCACTACCACCATTACTACCACCATTACCACCACTACCACCACATTACAAACCACACCACTACCACCATTACTACCACCATTACTACCACCACTACCACCATTACTACCACCACTACCACCACTACCACCACTTACCAATATCACCACACCACACACACCATCACTACTACCATTACTACCACCACTACCACCATTACTACCACCACCACTACCACCATTACTACCACCACTACCACACCATTACTACCACCACTACCACCATTACTACCATCACTACTACCATTACTACCACCACCACCACCACTACCACACCACCACCACCATTACCACCATCACTACTACCATTACCACCATCACCACCACCATTACTACCACCACTACCACCATTACTACCTCACATCACTACCACCACACACCACCACTACCACCATTACTACCACCACTACCACCATTACTACCATCACTACAACCATTACTACCCACCACTACCACCATTACTACCACCACTACCAACCATTACTACCATCACTACTACCATTACTACCACCACTACCACCATTACTACCACCACTCACCATCATTACTACCACCACTACCACCATTACTACCATCACTACCACCATTACTACCATCACTACCACCATTACTACCACCACTACCACCATTACTACCATCACTACTACCACTACCATCACTACTACCATTACTACCACCACTACCACCACTACCACCATTACAACCCCTCACTATAACCCCCTACCATACCCCACTACATCTCTCACCACACCTTCATTATAACCCCTATTACAACCCCCACCACAACACCCCCACCCCACTACAACCCCAACCCCCCAAACACCCCCACCACAACCCCCACCACAACCCCCACCACAACCACCTTCCTTACGTGTATCTCCTCTCTCTCCCTCCTTCCCTTTCTCCCTCTCCCCCTCTCCTTCCCTTCTCCCTCTCCCTTCCTTCTCCCTCTCCCCTCTCTCTCTCCTCCCCTTTCCCGTCTCTCCCACTTTGTTTTATCGGGTATTTTTGTCTACCATCTTTATTGCCTCTTATTATCAGTTATCATTATCGTAGTTGTTGTTATTATCGGTTGTTATTCTTGTTATCGTCTTTATCATTCTTCTTCTTCTATAATTTTGAGTCATTATAATCATTCTTAGTGACCTCATCATCATCATCATCATCATCATCATCATTATTTTCATTGTTATTATTCATTTTTTCTTCCTTTTCCCAATAATCTTCACCCTCTTCTTCCACTCCATCATCCCTACTTCACTACCCTCCCTCTTTCCTCCCTCTCTCCCTGGCTACCTTCCATCTCAACACCACCCTCTTCACCACTCCCTTACACACACTCCTATTTCCTCCCCCCCTGACCCTCCCTCCCTCCCTCCCTCGCCCTGACCCTCCCTCCCTCACCCTGACCCTCCCTCCCTAGCCCTGGGGATGGACACAGCTGGAGGGAACTAAGAATCGTGACCAGTTCTCAGAGCTTGTACCTAAACCGGCTGTGTTGCTTCGTCTACTTGGTTGCTCCTGCCCGCTGCCGTTGCCCACCCTTGACTGCCCACCCCTTAGACCTGCCCACCCTACCCACTACCTTTTATCTTTTACCCATTCCCCCCCCACCCATCCCCCACACCCCATCTCCCTCCCCCCTTCATGGTGACCGCCTTACCCATTACGCTGTCCACTACCTATCAGTCTACCTGCCTATTTGTACCTCGTGCCGCTGTTACATGTTGTTCTTCCCTTCAGCTGTTGTAGATCATTATGTGGTCCGTGGTGATGGCTCTGTGTCTCTCTTAGCTCACCCACAGTAGTAGTAGTAGTAGTAGTAGTAGGTAGTAAACAACAAGGCTCTACGAGGTGATACCATCCTACAGTCGACCGAGGGAACAACACAGGGGGACCCCGTTGCAATGGCAATGTATGCAATAGGCCTATCAGTGCTCCAACAAGAAATAAAGTATGAAACAACTGGGGTCAAACAAGTGGCATATGCTGATGACCTCACAGGAGCAGGAAAAGTGGAGGACATCAAAAAGTGGTGGGACCTGGTAACATCGCGAGGTCCACAAATAGGGTACCACCCAAACGCCAGCAAATCCTTCCTCATCGTGAAGCCAGATCATTATGATCGGGCTGTGGAGGTTTTCGGCGAAAGTGAGGTCAAAATAACTAAGGACGGCCAAAGACATCTAGGCGCAGTAATTGGCACTACGGACTTCAAGACCCAGTACGTAGGGGGAAAGGTGAACGAGTGGGTTAGCGAAATCCATGCTCTATCGGAGATTGCTAACACAGAGCCACATGCGGCCTTTGCAGCATTCACACATGGAGTCAAGCATCGTTGGAACTACCTGATGCGTACCATCCCTGAGATCCGACCCCTCCTCCACCCTTTGGAAGAAGCAATCAGTGTCAAGTTCATTCCCAAACTAGTGAAACACCACGACTTAACCCCAGTAGAAAGAACACTTCTTGCACTTCCACCAAGACTGGGAGGGATGGGACTAACTAATCCAGAGGAGATTGCTGACTCTGAACATCAAAATTCACTTAAGCTCACGGCAGCCCTCACTGACCACATAATAGCCCAGAATGCAACAGGGGAAGTGGACACCAGCGAAGTTAATAAGATCCGTAGATCCATTACAACAGATCGGCAGCACTGCCAAAATGACATGTTGCAGCAACTATTGCTGCAGGTTCCAGAAAATCTGACAAAAAAAGTAGCTATAGCGCAGGAGGTGGGCGCCTCGAACTGGTTAACTACGTTACCGATAAGGGCAAATGGTTTCAGCCTTAACAAACAAGAATTTACAGATGCCATTGCTCTAAGGTACGGTTGGCCAGTAGATGGTTTGCCCTCCCAATGCGTGTGTGGCTATTCCTATGATGGCGATCACGCCATGGTTTGCAAGAAGGGGGGCTTCATATGCATGAGGCATGACGAGGTAAGGGATCTCACAGCAAATATGTTGAAGGAAACCTGCCGGGACGTCATGGTAGAACCGACCCTCCTTCCACTGGATGGCGAGATCCTCCAACACAGGACTTCAAACACATCTAACGAAGCCCGTGTGGACGTCAGTGCTCGAGGATTCTGGACGCGGGGACAGCGAGCTTTCTTCGACATCAGGATTTTTGATCCCATGGCCGTTTGTCACCGTAACCTAGCTCTCGATGCTGCGCATAGGAGGAACGAGAACGACAAGAGAAGGGCATATGGGGAGAGAATTCAAAATGTCGATCAAGGCAGCTTCACTCCGCTAGTGTTCACAACCTCTGGTGGGATGGGCCCAAGTGCAAGATGTTTCTACGCCAGACTCGCGGAGCTGATCTCCGAACAGAAGCAGCAGCCCAGAAGTTATGTCACAGCCTGGATGAGATGTCGACTGTCCTTCTCTCTCCTTCGGTCGGCTTTGCTCTGCCTCAGGGGAACGAGAGCTTCTGCCCCTACTCCGACAACTGCTGCAGATATTGACTATGAGGCTACAGTCACTGAATGCCGCATGGATCTGCGGCTCAACTAATTTAACACAGATAGGATAGCTTCTTATGTATTAGGATATTTAATATTAAGGTAAATAAATGGTGGCGAAGGTGTGGCTATTGGGGGAGGCTGGAGGCCACGTTAAAAAAAAAAAGTAGTAGTAGTAGTAGTAGTAGTAGTAGTAGTAGTAGTGGATAGTCTCTTCTTATTAGTATTGTTCTTGTTGTTCTTCTTCTTCTTCCTCCTAATTCTCTTTCTTCTTCTTCTTCTTCTTCTTCTTCTTCTTCTTCTTCTTCTTCTTCTCCTTCTTCTTCTTCTTCTTCTCTTCGTTCCCCTTTACTTTCCCCCTCTTCTTTCATTCCTTTTTCTAGTCTTCCTCCTCTTCCTTCCATTATTCTTCCCCTCTTGCTATTCTTCTTCTATATCCTCTTCTTACTCCCCTCCTCTTATAGACTCTCTTTGTTTATCTTTATTCCCCTCTTCTTTATCATCGTGTTCTAATCCTCCTCTTCTTTTCTTATATTTTTGTTTCTTTGTTTTTATTATCGTCTTTCTTATTCTCGTTCGTACCATCAAGAGACACCATCGTCGGTCAGTGTGTGTGTGTGTGTGTGTGTGTGTGTGTGTGTGTGTGTGTGTTATCTTAGGCCACGATCTATTTCGCTATCTTGAGGTTATCTTTCACCTAAGTCACTACTAATTTTCTCTAATTACACAGACTTTTTCACACCTCTCTCTCTCTCTCTCTCTCTCTCTCTCTCACTATATATATATCGTTATGTCACTCTTTCTCTCTATCCCGCTAGCTATCTATCGGTATCTATCTCGCTAACACACACACACACACATACACAGGTTACATATATCACCCATAAACTCTTAAATCAGTAAATAAACTACACAACTTTGAAATAACCGAACATTATTATAACCTGGAAATAATAATAATAATAATAATAATAATAATAATAATAATAATAATAATAATAATAATAATAATAATAATAATAATAGTAATAGTAATAGTAATAGTAATAGTAATAGTAATAATAATAATATAATAATAATAATAATAATAAATAGTAATAATAATAATAATAACAATAATAATAATAATAATAATAATAATAACAATAATAATAATAATAATAATAATAATAATAATAATAATAATAATAATAATAATAATAATAATAATAATAATAATAATAATAATAAAATAATAATAATAATAATAATAATATAATAATAATAATAATAATAATAATAATAATAATAATAATAATAATAATAATAATAATAATAATAATAATAATAATAATAATAATAATAATAATAATAATAATAATAATAATAATAATAATAATAATAATAATAATAATAATAATAATAATAATAATAATAATAATAATAATAATAATAATAATAATAATAATAATAATAGAAATAGTAATAATAATAATAATAATAATAATAGTAATACTAATAGTGATGATGATGATGATGATGATGGTGATGATGATGATAATAATAATAATAATAACAGCCAAAACAAAAGCCTCAGGGCAGCCAGAGTTTGTATAGCGATCATAAACGCCTACCAACGGGCCCTGTGTAATTAAAATAGGAGGGTAATACCGCCCTTGTGGCCTCTTGCCCTAAGGGTGTTCAGAGGCAGCAACAGAAGCCTCGGTGTCCATGTTAGGGTTCTCCTGGCCAGTCCCAGTGTCCGAAACTGGCGAAACAAAGTAACATCTCCACCTCCTTATTTCTCTCTATTTCTTCCCCTTTATACACCGAAAAATCACCTCTTTTATACAAGTTACATCGTTATTTGTGATATAGGTTATAGTTCATCATATAAGGTAACTCGGTGGTATGTGAGGTATAGGAGCCTTAAATCGTGTGAGATATATCAACTTTTCGTTCATGTTACCTGGAGGGGAAATTGAGTGGGCTGGGCGTCTTAACCGTATAACACAAGGGAGTACACAAGGTCGAGGATCCTACAATGTTTCTTTTAAGGTCGCCGCCCGTTTGTCCTTGACGGTGTAGCACTTTCTTGTCCCGGGAGGCTTGGAGGAGGACTGCCACGCATGGCGACCTTGTGGCCATAATTATTGTCCAAGTGTGACTTACTGCACGACACTGGACACGTACTGGCCATAGTGGACACGTACTGGCCATGGTGGACCCGTACTGGCCATGGTGGACCCGTACTGGCCATGGTGGGCACGTACTGGCTATGGTGGGCATGTATTGGCCGTAGTGAACAAGTACTGGCCATAGTGGATATGTACTGGCCATGGTAGACAAGTACTGGCCATGGTAGACACGTACTGGCTATATGGGCGTATTGGCCGCAAGCTGTATGTATGGGTAGACTGGCTAGCCTGGTGGGCACATGCTGGCCATGGTAGACAAGTACTGGCCATGGTAGACACATGATGTACAGATTGGCCGCCATGGTAGACAAGTACTGGCCATGGTGGAGTACTGGCCATGGTGGACACTGGCCATACTGGCTCCCGTGGCCATGGTACTGGCTGGTGGACACGTACTGGCCATAGTGGCTGGCACGTACTGGCCATGGTGGACATGTCACATATGGTGGCCACTCCAACTAGCCAACTGGCCATGGTGGACACATGCTGGCCAACTACCTATGGTGGCTATTGGCGGTTGCCATGGTGGACACGAACTAGCCATAGTGGACACGTACTGGTCATGGTCAGAGTACTGGCCATGGTGGACACGTACTGGCCATAGTGGACTCGAACTAGCCATGGTGGACACGTATGGCCATGGTAGACGTATTGGCCATGGTAGACACCTACTGGCTATGGTGGACACGTACTGGCCATAGTGGACACGTACTGACCATGGTGACTCAGACTAGCCATGGTGGACACGTATTGTATGGTAGACACGTATTGGCCATGGTGACACCTACTGGCTATGGTGGACACGTACTGGCCATGTGGACACGTGGCCATGGTGGTACGTACTGGCCATGGTAGACAAGTACTGGCCATGGTGGACACGTGCTGGCCATGGTGGACACGTGCACTGGCCGTGGTGGGCACGTACTGGCTATGGTGGGCACGTACTGGCTATGGTGGACATGTATTGGCCGTGGACAAGTACTGGCCATAGTGGATATGTACTGACCATGGTAGACACGTACTGGCATGGTGGACACGTACTGGCCATGGTAGACACGTACTGACCATGGTGGACACGTACTGGCCATGGTGGACACGTACTGGCCATGGTGGACACGTACTGGCCATGGTAGACACGTACTGGCCATGGTGGACACGTACTGGCCATGGTAGACACGTACTGGCCATGGTAGACACGTACTGGCCATGGTGGACACGTACTGGCCATGGTAGACTCAAATTGGCGATGGTAGACATACAATTTCAAACAATTTCAATGACAAACGAACCTTCACTATCCGTCTACCCATTGTATGTATGTATGTATGAATGTATGTATGTATGCATGTGCGTGTGTGCGTATTATGTATGTATGCATGTATGTATAAGTAAACAATAAACCATCCAGCCTAACTTGGTAAATATCCCGAATTAAAGTTGTAGACATATTACTTAATAAACACTTAAAATAAATACGTTAAACTTACTTACAAAAAACAACATTATTTAAGTAAGGGAAAGTAATCAAATATTTTCTCTATCAAATGTGTGAGATAATGTTTCTTTCTTTCTTTCTCTCTCTAATTTACGTCTGTGAGATACAAAGTTTCTCTCTCTCCCCCACGTGAGAGACCCCTGGGATCATCTAAACTAAAGAATTGGCCTCTATCTCTCCCCCATCTCAGTACAGTCAACACTTATTACGGCGGCCATTGTTGAGGCAGTCAGACTCACGCCCTGGTCTACCTTATGGTCGACTCTGGCTCCAATTATAACATTATCATGAATTAATCCTTTAAGTAATGATGCTGTCGATAGTAATTCAGAGCCGGGGTAAGAAGAGGGAGGAGAAGAGGGAGGAGAAGAGGGAGAAGAAGAGTGAGAAGAAGAAGAAGAAGAGAGAGAAGAAGAAGACGTTGAGTTCTTTTTGGAAGGATGGAATGGGTGTGTGTGTGTGTGTGTGTGTGTGTGTGTGTGTGTGTGTGTGTGTGTGTGTGTGTGTGTGTGTATGGATTATGGAGTCTGGTATAGTGAGGGAGGGAAGGAGCAAGGGAGGGAAAAGGGAGGATAGGGATAGAGGGAGGTGTGGAGGGAAGGAGGGAAGGAGGGAGGGAGGGTGAGAGGGAGAAAGAGAGGGAGGCAGGAGTGAAGGGAGGGAGGGAAGGAGGGAAGGAGGGAGAGAGGGAAGGAGTGGGGGAGGGAAGGAGTGAGGGAGGGAAGGAGTGAGGGAGGAAATCCGTCTTTATCGAAGTATGTTTAGCTGGCGATTAAACACTCAGTCAGTATTTCCCTTCATCACAACATAAGCCAACACAGGAGGGAGGGGCGGAGGGAAGAGGTGGAGGGAGGGGTCAGGGCGGTCCTACAGGTGTGCTCCATCTCCCTTAATGATCGGTGTTCCCTCAGGTAATATTTATTATAAGTCTCGATCGAAAACAAACGCAAGAATTAAATCTGGCGGCTCCCTCGGTCAGGGTCAGCGGCAGGACCTTTCCCACGCCCCCCCGAGACTCCTTATTTATAGCAGTAAATCACCCCTTCCCCACCTCCTCCCCCGTCAGTGTGTGTGGACCAGCAACCCATGGGCGTGTGGGCGTGATCGAGGCGAATACCTGAGGTCGATAAGGTTCAATTACTGAGGGTTTAGCAATTAGAGTCTCATTCGTATAGAGTAGCCTCGTGTTGTGACTGTCTTGTAGGGAAGAAACCTCGACCAATTGTACACATTGTGAGAAACAAGAGGATTTTTCTCCGGCGGGTGATGGTTCTCATCGGCCATGGTGATAAGGTTCAGTTTGCCTCGGAGAGAAAGGGCGGATTTGGTGTTCTATCGTGGTAAAGCGATTTATTGGACCCCACCCTCCTGCACGACGCCAGCCTATCAGCGCCCCGTGCTCTACCTCCGCTACAATTTTCATAAAATGTTGTTCTTGGGGGAGGCATTTTATTCGTGACGTTGAGGAAATGGGTTCTTGTGCGGCACCTCGATTATTGTGCATTAAACTTATGGAGTCTCTTTGGAGCAATAAATACTATCGTTGCTCCATTTATGTCTCTCAAAACAAGTTATGGAATGTCAAGAGTTTTTTGTTGTGGTTCTTTTCCAAGAATACAGAAGACACGACTCTGGTCAGGCATGACATGGGAAAGGTCAGCGGACTTTCTTTACTGGACGTCACAAGAAATCAAGATCTTTAATATCGAAAACTCCATTCGTTTGATCGCTCAGTTACAGTCGATATGTGCCACAACAGTGTGGCCAGCCGCGGCACATATTGCATAGGAAAATATTTATCTTGTATGTGAAAATTGTTGACTGCAGTGAATAAACCGTCTGGGCCACAGTGCGTGGGAGCATGAAGCCCTGCCACTATTGGCTGACTGGGCGGGACGAGTCACGACCCACTAGCCAATCAGCGTTCTACTTTGCCATTGGCGGTCTTTACGCTCTCCACTTGTGATGATATCAGGAGGAATTATCTATTGACTGGACATGAACTCGGTCCCTCACCAGCGAGGTGCCTATGCGGAGTATCATATAGACACAGGTTGAGGACCTCTAAAGGCACACCATTTAAGTAAGTTATCCCCTGAAAGGATCTATAACATCTATAATTTTCCTAATACCTCACCCGGAGATAAGTATCAGTGCGTCCAGTGAGCAAACTACCAAGACAACTGGTCATCAAGGACGGCAGTATGTTTGCCTGGCGACCCTTAGATTACCCGATTCATCACCTCAGTTCGTCAGTCTCGTGAGGGAGGCGTTTGGGATTCTTATAGGCGTCTCCGGTATAGACAAACAAGCCATTGTTCAACATTAAACAGCGTCAACACCAACATTTGGGTAACTGTGAGCCAGGCGAGGCCGGGGAACCACCAGGCAATGGCGGGCCCTCAGCGGTAATGATGCGCTTGGCCGGATTTATGATGCTGCTTCATGACGCTGACTTTATAAAACATGGCGCACGCTGCACGCTGGCAGGAATCTGGTGCAGGGCTTTGTAATCTGCTGGCTTTATGGCTTCTCTCGGGGGCAGGGGGATAGGGGGGTGGAATCAGGGTAGTAGGAAGGGGTGTAAGGGGGGATTGGGGTAAGGGTGGAGCAAGGGGGGCGGGAGGGGGTAACAGAGTACACGAGGGCCGCACGGGAGGTGGTGGTGGTGTTTAGTCGTTTGTTGTTGGGGTCGTCTAAGTTTCCTGGAAAATGGAGGGAAGACCGATTTGAAGCTTCCTCTGTTCTGCTTCTTCGGGCGAATGAGTGTTTCTGAGGCTCTGGTGGGTCAATAATAGCCGGAAAATAAAAGAACGGAGGGAAAAAAGAAAAGAATGGAAGTATAAAAGGAAAGAACAAAAGAAAGGGCAAGAAAGAGGAGAGAAAAATGGGTAGGATGGAGGTGACACGGCAGGGGGGAGGAGCGAGCAGAGGCTGGCGTGAGTGTTGACATCACGTCTTCGTCCAAGAATTTGTCATTGTGGCTGACCAAGACTCCCGCGTGAATTCCCAGGTGTTGGAGCAGAGGCAGCGAGGTGTAGTTCTTATTCCCAGGTGGTTTTATTCTATTTATTTATTCAAATACCCTTTTCTAAACCTAATTTACGAGATAAGGAGAGAGAGAGAAGGATGTTGAATAAGGATGTTGCCGCCGACTTAGGGTCTTGAGAGGAATGTGTTTGGGGGTCTTGAAAGGTAACGTAATGATCTCTTTAGACAGATTCTATTGAGTCGTAGACAGCTTTCGGAGAGTCTTAAAGAGTACTTAATAGCCTCTTCAGACATCTTAGCTTCACAGGTGATTAAGCAGCAATAAGCTTTGGTTTTTATCCAAAGCTATGACCTTTTTCCAGCTCTTTTAGCTTCCAGGTGCCTCAACTTAGCTGCAAAATTTGGTGTTTATAAAAAGTTTCACTCGTGTCCAAGTTGTTAGATCATCTAGTTCACGTAAGCTTCAGTCATCTGTTAGCGTCTTTAGTACCTCCCATACATGTTATTGTCAGTCTTCACTTTGTTTTATTTCTGGTCAAAATGTCTTTAACGTTGATAGGTGGAGCAGCAGCAGCAGGTCTTACTAGGCAGAGGACCCGGAACCTTCCCTCTGTGTGTGTGTGTGTGTGTGTGTGTGTGTGTGTGTGTGTGTGTGTGTGTGTGTGCGTATGTGTATGTGTGTGTCATTGGGTGAAAATGGAGGAAGGAAGAGGTAGAGGGAGATATATGAAAGTAATTGTCTTTATTTTAAGGTATTATAACTATTACCCAGATCTTAAGGTTTAATCACACCTGAGAAATAATATTCTCGTGTCAGTGACCACAACGCACACTTGGCATAGCAGCAAACTTTTCCTAAGACATCTTATACTCTCTTAAGAGTTTTTGTTTACACCTGTGAAATATCGCAATCAAGAGCAGGTAATTTTACAGGTAATACCTATGTTTACCTGCTCACAGGGTAGGTATCTTGATTCCTTATGTGGACGGGTATACCTGCTCTGTGTGTGTGTGTGTGTGTGTGTGTGTGTGTGTGTGTGCCAAATACCTCAAAGCCTGCCAGTTGCTTCCCGAGACAACCATCCCGTTGGGTTAATTATTGACTTCCCCCAAAACAAATCTAATTTCAAAGTTAAGAATAAATTTTACAAAACAAACACCAAAAACAAAAACGAAAAACCCTGAACTCAACGTATTCCCTTTAACTCGAACACACGATACAACCCCGACACCCTTCCATCATCGTCTGCTGGGGACAACAACGTCAAGATCATTATGAGTAAATGGCGTTAGAGAGTTAAATACTTACCTGCCTGTCTGGTCATAATGAGACATGATGATCGGAAGTGCTCAGGTATGTTCTTTTTACCTGACGCGATGGAAAGTAAACAAAAATCAATCGCTGGTACTTGATAAAACACTTCCTCACCCGTCAAAACATCTCTTCAGTCAGATCAGGAAAGGTGGGGGTTAGGTTGAACAAAACACTACCACAAGTATCCATCCACCCCTCTGTGGACACAAACGCGGCGCGCACGATTCCATGATAACCTCACAGAATTATTTACGGATATAATAATCAATAGAGGAATATAGTCGTGGTTAGTTATCTTTACGTGTGTTATTTTTATTAGATATATTGTCGTTTTTTTTCCTCATATACAAGCGTCCTATTGGTGTGGTACAGAGGGTGGCCGGGTAGGTAGTGAGGCCCTTAGTGTTCAGCAGCTAGTCCACCTAAGTGTTCTTCCACTATTAACACACTAAAATATATTCATTACTCCGCAACAAACACAATCCTAAATGCCGACTGGGAATCGAACCTGGGGCCTTTCTCTTGTAAGGTGATCTTTCATTTGCTGAGTCACGGACACACACACATGGTATAGTTTATCCACAATAATTAAAGTCATTAATAATCATAATTTGTGATTACTGATTTACCAAAGAGTAATTTACCTCTTAAGTTATTTACAGCTGAGATAACTTCGTCATTATTGCCTAACTTAACTTTCTCTCCTCAGCGACAGGAGATATTTTCTTCCACCCCCAACCTCTGACAGCCTTCAGATCATTTTAAGAGATATTTCTCAACATCGCCAGTATCCGACAGACTTCATATCACGCCGAAAGATATTACCCTCCTTCGCTAGCATCATCCCAGGAGATATTTCCCAGCATCCCACAGCCTCTAATAGATATTTCCCTGGTTAAAAAACAACAGAACATTAACAGAAGAGGTTAAAATCAATAGAGAATCAGGTAAAGGGTTGAAAAGCAGGAGAGCATCAGTAGAAGAGGTTAAAATCAACAGAGACCTCATCAGCAGACATTAAAAAACAATTGAGCATCAACAACAAAAGCTAAAAAACAATTGAGCATCTACGGCAGTGATTTAAAACAACCGAGCATCAACAGCAGACATTAAAAACAATAGAACAGGAGCAACAGACGTTAAAACAAAACAAGAGTATCAGAAAGAGAAGAGGAAGACCAAGCAGACGAAAGATGGTCCCAGTCTTTGGCAGATAGTCCAAACTTTATCTGAGAGAGTTGAGGTGGTCAGTGGTACCCTCCGGCCTGACACGTCCACACCTTCCCTCCCAATCAACACCTCCACTCTACCTTGGAGGCGTGGAGGGAGTGGAGGGAAGAAGGAGGGGAAGAGGGAAGAAGGGAGTGAGGGTATGGTAGAAGGAAGAAATAGAGGAAGGAAGGAGGGCGTGGGAGAAGGAGGGAAGGTTTGGGGGAAAGAGGAAACAAAGAGGAAAAGAGAGGGATAAGATAGAGGAAGGAAGGAAGGAAATGATACAGAGGAGTAGGAGGAAAAGAAGGAAGAAACGAAGAAAGATGGACTAAGAAGATGAAAGAAAGAGGGAAATGGAAAAGGAGAGACAAGAGAAAAGAAGAATTGTATGAAAGGGACAAGAAATATGACGAAGAAGCAACGAAAACTAAGACGCAGAAAGAAAGATGGGGAAACAGTTTGAAGAGAAGGGACTTGATAAAACAAAGAGAGAGAGAGAGAGAGAGAGAGAAGGGAAAGGAGGCGACGGCGAGAATAATTAAGTGGTGGGAATGTTGTATGTTGACGCGGAGGAAAAGGTGAAACAAACATGCCTAAAAAAATTGAAAAGCGATTTGTTGATTTCAAGATAAAAAATGTTTTAATATGTCTTAGAATATGTTTTCGTGACTCAGGAACGTTTTTGCATGTCTTAGAAATTACATGCGTGTTAAGAACGTTTTTTGCATGTCTTTAAATAAGTTTTCCTGTCTCTAAAATGTCTTTACAATTGACCTTACGATGGAAATTGGTTGTGTAACGTAATTCACTGATATGTTATTCTGGTCTTGCTATGCGTGTGGTATATTTCAGGTATAACTGATATGTTATTCTGGTCTTGCTATGCGTGTGGTATATTTCAGGTATAACTGATATGTTATTCTGGTCTTGCTATGTGTGTGGTATATTTCAGGTATAACTGATATGTTATTCTGGTCTTGCTTTGCGTGTGGTATATTTCAGGTATAACTGATATGTTATTCTGGTCTTGCTTTGCGTGTGGTATATTTCAGGTATAACTGATATGTTATTCTGGTCTTGCTATGCGTGTGGTATATTTCAGGTATAACTGATATGTTATTCTGGTCTTGCTATGTGTGTGGTATATTTCAGGTATAACTGATATGTTATTCTGGTCTTGCTTTGCGTGTGTGGTATTTCAGGTATAACTGATATGTTATTCTGGTCTTGCTTTGCGTGTGGTATATTTCAGGTATAACTGATATGTTATTCTGGTCTTGCTTTGCGTGTGGTATATTTCAGGTATAACTGATATGTTATTCTGGTCTTGCTATGCGTGTGGTATATTTCAGGTATAACTGATATGTTATTCTGGTCTTGCTATGTGTGTGGTATATTTCAGGTATAACTGATATGTTATTCTGGTCTTGCTATGCGTGTGGTATATTTCAGGTATAACTGATATGTTATTCTGGTCTTGCTATGTGTGTGGTATATTTCAGGTATAACTGATATGTTATTCTGGTCTTACTTTATACGTGTGGTATATTTCAGGTATAACTGATATGTTATTCTCGGTCTTGCTATGCGTGTGGTATATTTCCCGGAAGGTATAACTGATATGTTATTCTGGTCTTGCTATGTGTGGTATGTTTTAGGTATAACTGATATGTTATTCTGGTCTTGCTTTGTGTGGTATATTTAGGTATAACTGATATGTTATTCTGGTCTTGCTTTGCGTGTGGTATATTTCAGGTATAACTGATATGTTATTCTGGTCTTGCTATGCGTGTGGTATATTCAGGTATAACTGATATGTTATTCTGGTCTTCTTTATGCGTGTGGTATAAGTCAGGTATAACTGATATGTTATTCTAGTCTTGCTATGTGTGTAGTATATTTCAGGTATAACTTCATTATGTTATTCTGGTCTTGCTTTGCGTGTAATTATATTTCAGGTACTGCTGATATATTCTGGTCTTGCTTTGCATTAATGGTATATTTCAGAGTATAACTGATATGTTATTGTCTGAATCTTACTTTATGTTAGTATTGGTATATTTCAGGTATAACTGATATATTTATTCTGGTCTTGCTTTATGTCTTGGTATATTTCAGGTATAACTGATATATTGTTATTCTGGTCTTGCTATACGTGTGGTATATTTCAGGTATAACTGATATGTTATTCTGGTCTTGCTTTGCGTGTGGTATATTTCAGGTATAACTGATATGTTATTCTGGTCTTGCTTTGCGTGTGGTATATTTCAGGTATAACTGATATGTTATTCTGGTCTTGCTATGCGTGTGGTATATTTCAGGTATAACTGATATGTTATTCTGGTCTTGCTATGTGTGTGGTATATTTCAGGTATAACTGATATGTTATTCTGGTCTTGCTATGTGTGTGGTATATTTCAGGTATAACTGATATGTTATTCTGGTCTTGCTATGCGTGTGGTATATTTCAGGTATAACTGATATGTTATTCTGGTCTTGCTATGTGTGTGGTATATTTCAGGTATAACTGATATGTTATTCTGGTCTTGCTTTGCGTGTGGTATATTTCAGGTATAACTGATATGTTATTCTGGTCTTGCTTTGCGTGTGGTATATTTCAGGTATAACTGATATGTTATTCTGGTCTTGCTATGTGTGTGGTATATTTCAGGTATAACTGATATGTTATTCTGGTCTTGCTTTTGCGTGTGGTATTTCCTTGCGGCAACCGATATGTTATTCTGGTCTTGCTTTGCGTGTGGTATATTTCAGGTATAACTGATATGTTATTCTGGTCTTGCTATGCGTGTGGTATATTTCAGGTATAACTGATATGTTATTCTGGTCTTGCTATGTGTGTGGTATATTTCAGGTATAACTGATATGTTATTCTGGTCTTGCTATGCGTGTGGTATATTTCAGGTATAACTGATATGTTATTCTGGTCTTGCTATGTGTGTGGTATATTTCAGGTATAACTGATATGTTATTCTGGTCTTGCTATGTGTGTGGTATATTTCAGGTATAACTGATATGTTATTCTGGTCTTGCTATGCGTGTGGTATATTTCAGGTATAACTGATATGTTATTCTGGTCTTGCTTTGCGTGTGGTATGTTTTAGGTGTAAGATTATCAATAACGTATAATTTGTATATTTTTTTTAAGGTGTAGGAAACGTAACAATTCAAATATTATCTTAATGTTTTTATGACACAGGTGTTGTTATAGTATGAATACATTAAGACACAGGTGTTGTTATAGTATGAATACATTAAGACACAGGTGTTGTTATAGTATGAATACATTAAGACACAGGTGTTGTTATAGTATGAATACATTAAGACACAGGTGTTGTTATAGTATGAATACATTAAGACACAGGTGTTCTTATAGTATGAATACATTAAGACACAGGTGTTGTTATAGTATGAATACATTAAGACACAGGTGTTGTTATAGTATGAATACATTAAGACACAGGTGTTGTTATAGTATGAATACATTAAGACACAGGTGTTGTTATAGTATGAATACATTAAGACACAGGTGTTGTTATAGTATGAATACATTAAGACACAGGTGTTGTAGTATGAGTTTGATATATGAATACATTAAGACACAGGTGTTGTTATAGTTTGAATACATTAAGACACAGGTGTTGTTATAGTATGAATACATTAAGACACAGGTGTTGTTATAGTATGAATACATTAAGACACAGGTGTTGTTATAGTATGAATACATTAAGACACAGGTGTTGTTATAGTATGAATACATTAAGACACAGGTGTTGTTATAGCATGAATACATTAAGACACAGGTGTTGTTATAGTATGAATACATTAAGACACAGGTGTTGTTATAGTATGAATACATTAAGACACAGGTGTTGTTATAGTATGAATACATTAAGACACAGGTGTTCTTATAGTATGAATACATTAAGACACAGGTGTTGTTATAGTTTGAATACATTAAGACACAGGTGTTGTTATAGTATGAATACATTAAGACACAGGTGTTGTTATAGTTTGAATACATTAAGACACAGGTGTTGTTATAGTTTGAATACATTAAGACACAGGTGTTGTTATAGTATGAATACATTAAGACACAGGTGTTGTTATAGTATGAATACATTAAGACACAGGTGTTGTTATAGTATGAATACATTAAGACACAGGTGTTGTTATAGTATGAATACATTAAGACACAGGTGTTGTTATAGTATGAATACATTAAGACACAGGTGTTGTTATAGTATGAATACATTAAGACACAGGTGTTGTTATAGTATGAATACATTAAGACACAGGTGTTGTTATAGTATGAATACATTAAGACACAGGTGTTGTTATAGTATGAATACATTAAGACACAGGTGTTCTCATAGTATGAATACATTAAGACACAGGTGTTGTTATAGTATGAATACATTAAGACACAGGTGTTGTTATAGCGTGAGATAGGTTTAGACGATAAGAAATGAAGAACAGTTTCCAGGATGATGACACTACAGGCAGGTGAGTCACGGAGTCCTCTGAGGTAAACCTGAAGGCAGTGTATGATACCGACACAGGCATGGGAGTGACCTTTTTCTGACACGTGAAAACATAATACTAACATAATGCGAAAGTTTGTGTTTATAAGACAGAAAATTGATTATGTAACCTGGAAAATGATTTAAAGGTATAGCAACCTATTCTAATTTAAGTAAAGAGTTTTCTTTTAAAGATAGGATAACGTAAGTAAAGATATTTAAACGTTTTTAAGGGATATAAACGAATTTTAGGACATAAGAAAACGTTCCTAAAATACTGTAATAGTCTAAGGCAAGTGAAGATGTTTTTAAGATACCCAAAGGTTGTCCCGAGTGGATATATACAGTACAGATATTGAATAACACAATCCACACCTAAATAACAACATATTTTTGAGTCTTAAAACGTTACCAAGAAATAAAAACAATAACCTAAATATAGAAACACTCTCAAGAACCCCAACACAGACGTCATCAACTAACATATATATCACACACCTAAAATACTTACCCCAGTTTTCAGACACAAATTATATACAAAAAAATCCAACACATATTAAAGACAAAAAAAAAATCGTTCAATATACAAGGTCTTCAAGATGGACGGTAGAGACAGGTGCACCACGCAATCTTACCGACGTTGTTTTCTAATTACACCTGAAAAGAGAACGTCCGCAAAATTGGGTGTTCTTTTCCCCCTGGTGGCGAGCAGGGCAAACATTACCTCGGGTGAAAACAGGATTGATTTACGGGTTTTTGCTGCGAGGACGCTTTGTCGTCGTCAGCGGCGGACAATACCTCTAATGACCCCCTTTTTGCCAGAGAAGAGAGGAAGAAGAGAAGCCGCACCCCTCCAACAACCGGGCACAGGAGTAGCCAATGCCACCCTGAGGAAAAACAGAGAAGGCAAGAACAATGGTAGACCTGAGGAGCTGTGGAGGGGTATGAGGGCTGGTGTTGTGGGGAGCGGCTGTGTTGTAGTAGTAATAGTAGTAGTAGTAGTAGTAGTAGTAGTAGTAATAGTAGAAAGGACTGTGTTCGGTATTACACCATGAGGCCAGACAGGTGAACATGACAGTAAGGTGGTGAGAATGACTGCAAAAAGTCCTACACTGAGAGACTCGCAAGAACAACAATAACATCCATAAAATCAACAAAAACAACACAGATACAGCAGTAGTTACAACAGCGGAAACAGCAGTCAGAACAGCAGCAGGAGAAGCAACAGCAGCAGAAGGAACAGGGAGGAGGGGGCGTGTCTCCCAGAACGGGTGGTGGTGGTGGTTGGGGCGGCGGCGGCGTGATGCCCACCTCACCCCCATGCTTATTTTCTGGTCCACTACTCCAGCGGGCGGTCAGTAATTACTCAGGTCTTGTGGGCCTTCGCTATCTGCCTCTATCTCCCTCCCTCGACGTGTAATCAAAGCTAAACTGACTCAAAATGCCTAGTTGGGTGAGCAGTTCGAGTATAACAACCTCCTCACCTCCCCCCTCAACCCCCCTCACCAAACCTCTCCCACCCATCCAACCCCTCCCAAACCTCTCCCACCCATCCAACCCCTCCCAAAATGTCCGTGTTGTAGACTAGGTAAGGTACGTGAATGTCGGATACAGATACGGACAGTAGAGTGAGTCTTGGGTAAGGTATAGGTATGACAGTTATGGTCCGTGTAAGGTATTATGACGTCCGTGGGGTCCGTGTAGAACCGTCCTTGAAGAAGAAAATAAAGAAGAAAGAAGATAAAGAAAGAAGCAAGAGAAGGAAGAAAGAAAAAAAAAAAAAGAAAATGAAGAAAAAGAAGAAAGGCACGATGATTAAGGTTATGAAAGAAAGGGAAGCGAAGAAGAATTAACGAAAGCATAGATAAAACAAGATGGCCGCCAAGAGCAATCCAAAAGTGCCGACAAGCGACAGCCAGAGTTCAAAGCGGCCGTAACTTTAGACGCTAATAACAGAAAATACTGATTACTTGGACTCGTCTTAGATCTTGGGATACATCCACACACCAAGTTTGGCAGGAATCCATCTCTCTTCGTCTGAGTTATGGTGTTTACAACCTCTGGATAGATGGATGGATTGGCGGGTGGATGGGTGGGGGGTAGACGGAGGGGATGGATGGAAGGGAGGTGGATGTGGTGGAGACAGACATACAGACGGGAGAACAAGTCACAACATCTTCAAATTAAAAACAAATAAAAATAAACTTCTTACAATTAATAATAAAATAGACAAAAAAAAACAATAATTAAATTCACGTATGATATATAAAGGCCAAAACAATACATATGATAACAATAAGAATGATGAAAGAACACAAACCCATCTACTTATGAAATCATCCTCAATAACTAACATAAAAACAATAGATACACGAAAAAACAAAAACAAAAGATAAACGATAAAAACCTCAAGACTTCCCCAATAAGAAAACCCAAAACAAAAGAAATGCGTTTTAGCTTTTAAATGTAACACTGCTTTAACCAAACAAGGGAACAAATTGATTCAATGAAATACAACATCTAGTCTTATTCAGCCAAGAAGTCGCTTATTCTTACGATCACAATAAATCAAACACCAACAAAAGGTTCAAATTATAGTCGATTTTTATGTACGTGATTTGATTCTTTTAATGCGCTTAGCTTTTGTTACTTGTGCAGAAGATAGAGGATTTGATTTCTTTTAATACATTCAGCTTTCGTCTATTGTTGTTTTTTCCTTTCTTTTGGAAGTTGATGAGGAAGATGGTGGAATCGACAACCTATAGACGATCTGATTCCTTGAATACGATGAGCTTTTTTTTTTTTTTTGCATTATTTATATTTTTAAGATGCTGAAGACGATGAAGGTACTAATAATATAAACGATCTAATTCCTTTGATAACATTCGACTTTGTTTTTACTTTGGTTTTGAGTTGATGAGGACTATGGTATAGTATTGCTAACCTAGACGATGAGATTCCTTATATACGATGCGCTTTGGTTTTGTTTCTGGAGCTGAGGAAGGTGATGGCGGCAGCGATAATGTATAACTCCCTCCTTCCCTCCCCCCCACCCCTTCCCCTCGCCATCTCCCCTCGCCCCCTCCCCCCGACCAGATGCTGAAAGTAATTCCCTCAGGTATGGCTAATTAAACAGGTAGGATAAGAACACAAAGGGAAACCAGCGAAGCATGTGTTAATGGCGACGTTTCTATAATGTGAGCTGAGACCCAGGGATAAGTATGATTATCAAGTATAATAGAGTATAGGATTAGGAATATAATAGCCGAGACTATTTGCACCAGGGATGATAATAATGCCTGGGTGATGCCTCCTCTGCTTCACTGCGGGTCATTAGAGAAGTATTTTATATCTTGACTAACAATCGCACGAGTTGAGGGT
This sequence comes from Homarus americanus, assembly GCF_018991925.1. Classification (NCBI taxonomy): domain Eukaryota; kingdom Metazoa; phylum Arthropoda; class Malacostraca; order Decapoda; family Nephropidae; genus Homarus; species Homarus americanus. The sequence continues at coordinate 249,534 of NW_024727201.1, forward strand.
ATTATGTGTGTGTGTGTGTGTGTGTGTGTGTGTGTGTGTGTGTGTGTGTGTGTGTGTGTGTGTGTTTTAATTTAATTCCACTTCCAACCTAACCTAACCTAACTTAACCTAACCATTTTGTCATAATTTATAGACTCCTGAAACACGACTTGTTATTCATTTGTGTATTTATGAGTGAATGTTATTTATACATTTATCTGATTGTTATTATTATTGATGTATAATTCTACCATCTCTTAAACACAGACAAGATCAACTTAGGTCTTCAAGTTGTGAACAAAGATTAGTAATTGACCTAATCCATCCATAACTAACGATCGGTGGTTAAAAAGTCCGCCTGGTTGTTGGTATATTACAATGACATCACCTGTATCACACACCTGTCACCTGTTGGCCATTACTGTACTATTACAGTGACATCACCTGTATCACACACCTGTCACCTGTTGGCCATTACTGTACTATTACAGTGACATCACCTGTATCACACACCTGTCACCTGTTGGCCATTACTGTACCTGTATTAATATAAAACTGGAATTTTTTATAATATTTGAGGCATAAACTTTCGAAACTTTGAGTCCGTTAGTTATATGGAGAATTTATAACTTTTATTGAGTGTCTACTTACCTTCCAAATGCAACCTTCCAAAAACAACCTTCCAAAAACAACCTTCCAAAAACAACCTCCAAAAACAACCATCCAAAAACAACCTTCCAAAAACAACCTTCAAAAACAACCTTCAAAAAACAACCTTAAAAAAACCTTCAAAACAACCTTCCAAAAACAACTTCCAAAAACAACTTCACAAAACAACCTTCCAAAACAATCATCCTAAACAACTATCAAAAACAACCTTCAAAAACAACGTTCAAAAACAACCTTCCAAAAACAACCATCCAAACAACCTTCAAAAAACAACCTTCAAAAAACAACCTTCAAAAACAACATTCCAAAAACAACCTTCCAAAAACAACCTTCCAAAAACAATCATCGCCAACAACACTCCAAAACAACCTTCCAAAAACAACATTCCAAAAACAACCTTCCAAAACAACCATCCAAAAACAACATTTACAAAAACAACCTTCCAAAAACAACATTTCCAAAACAACCTTCCAAAACAATCATCTTTAACAACCTCCAAAAAACATCCAAAACAACCACCCAAAAACAACGTAAAAACAACCTTACAAAACGACCAAACATGACTGAAAAACAACCATCCTAACAACATCCAAAAACAACCATCCAAAACAACCGTCAAAATAACATTTAAAAACAATCATACAAAACAACCTTCCAAAACAATCATACAAAACAACTATTCCAAAACAATCATACAAAAACAACCTTAAAAACAACCTTCAAATACAAAACAACTTCCAAAACAACCATCACAAACCAACTTCCAAAACAACCATACCAAAAACAACCATCCAAAAACAACCTTTCAAGATAAACTAAAACAACCATCTAAACAACCTCCAAAAACAACCCCAAACAACCATACAAAAACAACCATCAAAAACAACTATTTCAAAATAATTCCAAAACAACCTCCAAAAACAACCCAAAAAACAACATTCCAAAACAACCATCCAAAACAACCTTCAAAAACAACCATACAAAACAACCTTCAAAAACAACTTTCCAAAAACAATCATACCAAAACAACCTTCCAAAACAACCATGCAAAAAACAATAAAAACAACCATCCAAAAACAACCATCACCAAACAACTTCCATAAACAACCTTCCAAAACAATCATACCAAAACAACCTCCAAACTAAAACAATCATCACAAAACAACCCCAAACAACATTCCAAAACAACAATCCAAAACAAACCGTCACCAAACAACCTATTAACCCAAAAACAACCATAAAAAACAACCATCACCAAACAACTACAAAAACAATCCAAAAACAACCTTCCAAAACAACCGTCCAAAAACAACCGTCCAAAAACAATCATCCAAAACAACCATCAAAACAACCTTTCCAAACAACCATCCAAAACAACCATCCAAAAACAACCATCCAAAACAACCATCACAAACAACCTTCCAAAACAACCATCCAAAACAACCATCAAACCACCCAAAACAACCTTCCAAAAACAACCATACAAAAACAACCATCCAAAACAACCATCCAAAACAACCATCCAAAACAACCTTCCAAAAACAACCTTCCAAAAAACAACCTTCCAAAAACAACCTTCCAAAAACAACCATCCAAAACAACCATCCAAAAACAACCATCCAAAACAACCATCCAAAAACAACCATCCAAAACAACCATCCAAAAACAACCATCCAAAACAACCATCCAAAACAACCATCCAAAACAACCATCCAAAACAACCATCCAAAACAACCATCAAAACAACCATCCAAAAACAAGATCATGTAAACAACTAAGACAAAACACCAATTGACCTTAACACATTTCAGGAGCCTAAGACCGAAGGAAGGTCCATTTATCTCTCTATCTTTCTCTCTCTTTGACCTCTCCTATTTCTCTTTTCTTCTCCTCTTCTCTATCTTTTTCCTCCTCCTCCTCTTTTTCCTTCTCTCTTTCTCTCTCTCTCTCTTTCCCCTCCTCTTTCTCCTTTCCTCCCCTTCTCTCTCCTCTTTTCTCCCCCTCCTCCTCCTCTCTTTCCTCTTCTTTCTCCTTTTCTCTTCTTTCTTTTCTTCTCTTCTCTTTTTTCCTCTTCCTCCTTCTCTCTCTCTCTCTCTCTCTCTGCCTTTATCTGCCTTCCCTTTCCTCTCTTCCTCCCCTCCTCTCTCTTTTCCTCCTTCCTTATCTCTCTTTGTTCCTGGTACCTTTCTCATTCCCTGCCTCTCTCTTTCTCTTCCTGTCTCTTCTTCCCTCTCCCTCCCTCCTCTTCCTGTCTCTTCTTCCTTTCCATCCTCTCCTCCTCTCTTTCTCCTTCACATTATTTGCACTACCGTCCTTAAG